>NW_018408795.1:140066-145086 GCF_002113885.1 Mizuhopecten yessoensis | reverse complement strand
CACTTAGAAGTGTGTCACAGTGTTGAACCATAAAGGGTTTTATTATGTGTGACACTTCTACTGAATAACCATAAGGCCTAGACTGTTAATATCTGGTCAGTAGCATGGTGGGATTAAGAGCTACCAAGTTTGTTCAAGTGAATGACCTTGATTATATTCAAGGTCACAGGGGTCAAATTTGTTTAAAATCTTTAAACAACTTCTTCTGAATAAGCAAAAGGCCAAGAATGTTGATATTTTGCCAAGAGCATGCTTGGATACAGGGCTATCAAGATTTTTCATTTGAATGACCCTGACCCACTTTCAAGGTCACATTTAGTCAAATATGTTTAAACATTTAAATGACCTAATTTTAATAAACAAAAGGATATTTTGCAAGTTGCATCCTGAGATGAATGGCTATACAATTTGTTCAACATAATGACCTTGTTTGACTTTCAAGGTCACAGGGGTGAAATGTTTTTAAATCTTTTAACACATATTTTGAATGACATTTAATCATAAGTACTGATATTTTGCCTTTAGCTTTACTTAAGATCACTTTTAAGGTTACAAGTGTGAGATGTATACCAGGTGAGAAAATGTGTTCTTGGCAAGAGACATATAATTGATATTTCAGGTAGCCCAACCCAAAAATCAAAAAGCAATAGAATCAAAAATTTAAACCAGAATACAGAGAATGACATTTCCATTGTCATTATACAATATACGTGTATGCGGAGGGTATACTTGTCATCCCCCTCTGTTCAGCTCTTGTTAATGTTATTTAGACAGGCCTTAGGATGTTATACCAGTAGGACACTACATTAACATTCTTTGCTTCTTTCAGGTTGATGGAATAACTATAGAAGTAAACAACACTGTTCCTACATTTGTTACCATCAAGTTAAGGTCAGCCATTGGTACTGAACAATCAGAGGAGACGGTCAGGTAAGTGCTCACTTTTTTTGTTCATCTTCATGGCAGACCTTGTTCGTGATAAAAGTTAAAACGAGTATATAAACTACCTAAATGAGTACAATTAACTACTGCTATGGAGAAATCTGTTTTAAATTTAGTGGATCAATTACTTTTTTGGATTAATAAAGCACAGATAATAACAGTTGTGTGATTGCACATGTAATATAAAGGACCTCTTGGCCTCTTGTTATTAAATGTATAACATGTTCATGACAGGATGCTTATTGTATACATTTTTCTTTCTACACTTTTCCTCAGCCCTTTACATGGTGTCAGCAACATAACCTGGTCGGCTACAGATGAGATACAAACTCGCTCCGAGCTGATCAAGCGATTAGCAAGTTCTATCAACATTTCTTTGTCTGGTCATTTAGACTCATCAGATGTTTTCAGTGTTGTGGAGATTCATGTCAATAGAAGGTTTGTTCTTTAATATTTATGTTTATATGATATAAATTAAAGAAGTACTGATGGCAGTGATTGGGTCATCAGAAACCTATCATAGAAGTCACCAAAATGAGGAATCAACATTAATGATCAGGAGTCAGACATCGGAATCATTAGCACAAAAACATAAATTAAGCCAACATTGGATGAACATTGGAAAAAGGAAGCAGCGCCGATCTTTGACACATGGTTTTGGTTGTATTTCAACTGATGTGCCATCATTGGCTAAACATTGCAAATTATACTGCCTTTAAACTGTCATTTTTTTATGTTGACCGACCATGACTTCGGCCCAACGAACTTCTGCTAGCTGGGGAGTAAATAATATAAACTGGAGTTACCTCCCCTTTTGTTTAGAAACGTTGTTTGCTCTATTCCTCTTAAAAAACCCTCAATTAATAATTCAAGTGATGTGAACAAAGTATATGAATTGAAGTTCGTTCCCTATTTATTGTGTTATGTTACTTTGTTTTGATAAAATGTTTCGTCTTCTGATGAGCTGGGTCATTAATGACCTAGCTTTGTTCTGTTAAGACAAAGGATAATTTATATGAATACTTAGTTTCAATTTCTCCTCAAGTTGTACTTGTTGAAACTACCAAATCTTGGCAGTTTCATTTCATGCTCTTGCAGTTGGCCAGATTAACATTACCTGTGGATTTAGGCATATTTTTAGGGGTTTTGAAGTTTCTACTGGGATTACATGATTCTCCAAACTACAATTTCAATATTAGAAATTGTTGGCTAACAATATGACGGGCTTTTCACTGTTAGGACTGATTTAGTCTCTCATCACAAACCTATTTTATAACCTCATTGTCTTTACCCTCTGTGAAGAAAGCGATAATATAAATCATAGAACTGAAAGTAAGCTTTGTTTTACGTTAAGTATAAAATCAAAGTATTGTTTTAGCTCAAGTGACCTATATTGCTATCCGTCTTCATCTGTCGTTGTCCGTCGTGCATCGTCCGTTAACATTTTACATTTTCAACTTAAACTGAAATACTGTCAAAGGGATTTCATTGATACTTCATGGGAATGTTACTGACATCTCCCTGACCAAGTGTTGTTATTTTTTGGTCAATCAGAAATCCAATATGCCCGCCACAGCCGCCATTTTGAAAAACTATTTCAAATTTAAAGTCAAGTTCTTCTGGGCTGATTGAACTTAAACTTTGTAGGAATGCTCAACTCATGGTCCTGACAAAGTGTTGTTATTTGTCGGGTCGATCAGAAATCCAATATGGCCACCATTTTGAAAGTAATTGTTTCAAACCTAAAGTCCAGTTCTACTGGGCTGATTGAACTGAAACTTGGTAGGAATGACCGACTCATGGTCCTGGCAAAGTGTTCCTTTTTTTTCAGGCTGATCAAAAATCCAATATGGCTGCTTCAGTTGCCATTTTGAAAGAATCCCTATTTCAAACTTAAAATAAAATTCTAATAGGCCGATTGAACTGAAACTCTGTCTAGGAATGATCAACTCATGTTCCTGACAAACTTAAAATTAACGTTACACTTAACTATTTTTTACTCAAATTGGTAGGGAAGATTGACATCATTATCTCCACTTCATATTTCAACAACAAAAACAAATATTGTAGGACTCAGGTGACTGTTAAGGCCCATGGGTCTCTTGTCACTGTTAAAATCTCATTCAATGTTTTTAAAGGTCATTCATTGTAATCTCATTAGGCCTTCATTTATGAATGCTCCTTGCCAAATATCATGTACCTAGGCTCTTCCTTATTTGGGAGAGGTTGCTTAAGTGTTTTGACATGTTTGACCCTTGTGACCTTGATAGGAGATAAAGGTCAACCTTTTTTTCAATTGCGTCCTCTGCATCATACCATAATATAGTATAAATGTCTGAAACAATTTTCGAAATATTTTGGTTTAATGAATTTTCTACTTTTTTTTTAATCATTTGACCTCTTTGGCCTTGAAAGTTTATCAAAGTCAACCATTTTCTCAAACCTGATAGCCAAACATCTAAACATCCTACAAATAAAATATCAAGACTCTAGACCTTGTAGAACTTGAGACGAAAGTTTTTAGAGGTTGTTACCCAAAGCACTTTTGAACTTGGACCCCTACCAAACACTGGACCTCTGAGACAAAAATGTTTCCTGAAAAAAAATATACGAATTCACACCCTCCACACCATACTTAAATATTATGTAAATGCCTGAAACAATTTTTGACATATTTTGGTTTAAAGTTTTTTGGAGCTTCTTTAAATTGTTGACCTCTGTGACCTTGAATGTTGATCAGGATCAACCAGTTTTAGCTCACCTGCCCGGAGGGCAAGTGACCTTATGTCATTGTGGGGCATCAGTCCATCCGTCGTCCGGTGTCGTCCGTCAACTTTTTCTTTAAACAACTTCTCCTGAAGTATGGACAGGCCAAAAGTCATGATATTTGGCTGAAAGCTTCATTAGCAGGAGTTTGAGAACGAAAATGACCTTGACCTACTTTAAAGGACCAAAGAGTCAAATGTGTCAAACACTTCAAACGACTTCTTCTGAAGAATTATAAGGCATAAAACTCCATATTTGGCTGGTTACTTCCTGGGATAGAGCCTGATAAAGTTTGAGAATGAAAATTACCTTGACCTACTTTCAAGATCACAGCGGTCAAATGTGTCAAACATTTAAACCGAATTCTTCTGAAGAACTGAAAGGTATAGAATCTTCATGTTTGGCTGGTGACTTTATGGGATAGAGCCCGACAAAGTTTGAGAATGATAATGACTTTGACCTTCTTTCAAGGTCACAGAGGTCTCATATGTCAAACTCTTCAAACAACTTCTCCTCAAGAAAGGTATAGAATCTTCATATTTGGCTGGTAGCTTTCTCAGATGGTGCCTGGCAAAGTTTGAGAGTGAAAATTACCTTGACTTTTTTAGCCCACCCTCATCTGAGGGTGGGCTATTCAAATCATCCGTCGTCCGTCTGTAAACAATTCTTGTTACCGGTATTTCTCAAGAAGTACCAGAGGGATCTTTCTCAAATTTGATATATAGGTTTTCCTTGGTCCTTAGCTGTGCAGTGCAACTTTTGAGACTGATCGGATAAACAACCTGGCCGACAGGCAGCCATCTTTGATTTTGATATTGAAAGTTTGTTATCGCTATTTCTCAAGAAGTACTAGAGGGATCTTTCTCAAATTTCATATGTAGGTTCCCCTTGGTCCTTAGCTTTGCAGGTCATTTTTTTGAGACTGATCGAATAAACAACATGGCCGACAGGCAGCCATCTTTGATTTTGATATTGAAAGTTTGTTATCGCTATTTCTCGGGAAGTATCAGAGGGATCTTTCTCAAATTTTATATGTAGGTTCCCCTTGGTCCTTAGCTGTGCAGGGCAACTTTTGAGACTGATCGGATAAACAACATGGCCGACAGGCAGCCATCTTGGATTTTGATAGTGAAAGTTTGTTATCGCTATTTCTCAAGAAGTACTAGAGGGATCTTTCTCAAATTTCATATGTAGGTTCCCCTTGGTCCTTAGCTTTGCAGGTCAACTTTTGAGACTGATCAGATAAACAAAACATGGCCGACAGGCAGCCATCTTGGATTTTGATATTGAAAGTTTGTTATCGCTATTTCTC
>NW_018408795.1:111155-139852 GCF_002113885.1 Mizuhopecten yessoensis | reverse complement strand
TTTGAGACTGATCATAAAAACAAAATGGATTAAAAGAAGAACTAAACAGATCTTTCTCATATTGCAATGATCGATTCTATTTCTTTCACATTAAGTACTGTACTAGTAAATATGTGAAATGACAAACTCACTTTGAAGGTTGGCTTTCATACACATCAGTATTAAGTTTAGATCAAAAGTTACCTCAAGGTGCATTTACTGTTAACATGACTCGATCAAACAGATTAGAGGAAAAAAGAGAAAAGATCAAACTGACAAAGAACTAATGAAGATGGTACAAAGGTGGGCGCCAAGATCCCTCTGGGATCTCTTGTTTCAAGGTTACAGAGGACAAACACTTCAAGCGACTTCTTTGGAGGAACTGAAATGTATATAATCTTCATATTTGGCTGGTAATTTCTTAAGATTGAGCATGACAAAGTTTGGAATAAAAATGTCCTTGACCTACTTTCAGGGTCACAGCAGTCAAATATGTCAAAAACATCAAACGACTTCTTCTGAATAATCAAAGGCATAGAATCATAATATATGGCTGGTTGCTTTTCACCAAACTTTACAAATAAAAAGAACTTACTTTAAAGGTAACCGAGGTCAACAACATTTTAAACGATTTGTTCTGAAGAACCAAAAGGAATGAATTCATAAGATTTGGCTGGTAGCTTTTTAGGATAGAGCCAACAAAGTTTGAGAAGAAAAATGACCTTGACCTCCTTACAAGGTCACAGGGGAAAATATGTCAAACACTTCAAACAACTTCTGAAGAAGAACCAAAAAGCATTGAATCATAAAATAATGTTTGACTGGTAGTTTCAACTGATGGAGTCGATAAAGTTTGCAAGTGAAATATTTGTAGTACAGTATAATATTTATTGAGAATATTTTGATATGACTGCTTAAATATTCAGGTGAGCGATACAGGCCCTCTGGGCCTCTTGTTAGTTATGCCGTACTGCATCGTCTGTCGTTTGGCAATCAATTTTTTCTTTTGAACAACTATTTCTGAAGAACTGGAGGACATAGAGTCATGATATTTTACCAGTAGGTACGTATACCTGTGATGGAATGCTATAAACTTTCCTCATTAAAATGACCTTGACCTACTTTCAAGGTCACAGGGGTCAAATATATTAAAAAATTCAAACAACAATATCCTAAGAACCATTTGAACTAGAGTCATGATACTTGGATATGTTATGTAGACCAGCAGTGCAAATCCTTTCCTTAATTACAGCAATGAGGTCAAAGGTCAACTTTGAGTCATAGCCGGGGTTAAAGGTCAACATGGGTTAAAAGCTTTTACAATCTTATTCTCAAGTTCCATAAGGCCCAGGGTCATGGTATTTGACGTACTTTCAAGGTCACACAGGGGTCAAATATGTTCAAATCTTCGAACAACAATATCTGAAGAACCATTTGGTCTAGAGTCACGATACTTGGGTATGTTATGTAGACCAGATGTGTCCTCGTTTTCTTTATTATAGTAATGAAGTCAAAAGTCAACTTTAAGTGCTAGCCGGAGTCAAAGGTCAACATGGCTTAAAAGCTTTAAAATCAAAATATCAAATTTCAAACAAGGCATTTAAGAGATGTTAAATTGTCTTGTGTTCTAGTTACCAAATTTGATCTGAAGTTACCTATATATATCAGATTCATGTAACAAAAGAAACAGGTGAGCGATACAGGTAGCAGAGTACAGTAGAGGGTTGTGGCCATGGGTGATATTTTTGTTAAATGGCTAACCCCTGTATAATGATATGTAAAAAAAATATAAAAATAAAACTGTACTAAAATTGGTATAAGCATGATGAAGTGGGCTATGTGAGCTTCACATTTGTAAAAAAGAAAGAAGATTTCTTTGGTTCGAGAATAAAATTTTGGCCATAATACGAAAGGGTGCGTACACATGAAAAGCTAGCTTTACAGGAGGTAAAATTTTGACAACAGCACACGACGCAAAATTGCAAAAAATCAAGTTCTACAATTTTACTGCGACCCAGATAATTCTGCAACCAGGTAGGTAATCTTTAATTTCAGACAGAGCTTAGGAAAAAAATTACTACTTGCGGGGGTCAAATTTTGGGTTAAAAATAGCATTTTTTGGCATTTTTTGGTAATTTTTGATGTGGTAACCATGGTTTTCACACAAGTGACATACATAGAAAAAAGAGGTTTATACACTTCTCAGTGCTTTATATGTATTGTAAATGTAATGCAGTTTACAAATATATATACATGTATACATGTGTTGTGTAGGGTAAATCCGCTGTGTTTACATTTCCTCGACATGTGCCTTGTTTATCAGAGTCGGGCCATTTCTACTGTATTCTGCTACCTACAGGCCCTCTGGGCCTCTTGTTTTAAATCTGATTGCCAAACATCTAAGCATCATACATATCAAATATTAAGACTTTTAACCTCCTACATTTTGAGAAGTTTTTTAGGGGTTGTTACCCAAAACATCACTGCTGAAATTTGACCCCTACCAAAAACCGGAAGTTGACTTCTGAGACAAAAATGTTTCCAAAAAACAATATGCAGATTTATGCTCTCAACAACATACTAAAATATAATGTAAATGCCTGAAATGGTTTTCAAAACATTTTCGTTTAAAGAAATTTGAGCTCTGTGACCTTGAATATTCATAAAGGTCAACCATTTTTTCAAACCTGATACCCAAACATCTCAGTATCTCACAGATCCAATATCAAGTCTCTTGACGTCGTAGAACTTAAGAATAGGATGTTTTAAGTCTGTTACCCAATTAGTGCATTTGAACTTTGACCCCTACCGAAAACCGAAAATTGACCTTTGACACAAAAGTAATTCCTGTTTGTTTTGTAAATTTTATAGCTTCAGCCATAAATGAGTTATTGCAATTAAGTTTAAACGGATATGACATCATGGTGGCCATTTTTTTTTTTTAATGAAGTCAAAAACATTACCAAATTAGGTAAGGCATCAACTGTCTACATTTTAAAAAGATCAAAGGATTATTCAAAATGGTGTAAGATGTTAATGGTAAATGTTAAAGTTAAACTAAAGATGTCAAAATCATTGGAATGAAATTCTCCACTGATAACAAAAATAATTAAAAATAAAATAAAATAAAAAATTCAAAAATTGATGACCTTTGACCCAACAGTGAGGATTTTTATTTGACCTTTTTTATATTAACATGTAATGAGAAAAAGTTTGCCCCAAAGAATACCTACTTTGATCAATTTCATAGGGTAATGAATTGAGTTTGTCTTGAAACAAATTCAAGACAAGCTACTGTACAGTTCACTTTGAATTTGTTCAATTCATCACCCTATGAAATTGACAAAAGGAATATTCAACCCTTAATCAAAATTGACCTACAGTGTTGCTTTTTCACAGAAAAGAGCTTCTCTCAATATCATATTTCAATTTAATCTGTAAAAAAATGTATTTGTTTTCCTTTATTTGGCAATAAGTTTTATACATTAATGCTTGAATTTGTGATTGAGAATATGTTATTTCATTGTTGCGACAGCAATTATCTTTGGAAAGACTATTCATGAAAATTCAGTTTTATCAATTAGAGCAAAAATTGAAGGATTGGCATCACTTTTTACCTCTGACAAATGACCCATGATATAACAGGCAATGTCTCACACTCATCTGACATCCGGTTACTTACAAGGGTAATACTGAGTGAGTGAGTGAGTTAGTGAGCTACATCAAGATTGTCCTACCTCTGTTAACGCATATTCTGACAATAATTAACCTGATTGATTTTTACTCCTCAGAGATAACTGCTTTGGAAACGCAGACAATATTAGTGGAGGAGAGTGTTATTGTCTGGGTAAGACCCACACAACTGGACAGGATTGTGGGACATGTGAAGCAGGGTATTACCGCCGCCAAAACAAACTGGACTGTCCCTTTGAGTGTAATTGTACAAGTGCTCCAGGGATAAAAACCGAAGGCCAGTGTAATCAGGTATACACAGTAATCAGGTATACACAGCAATCAGGTATACACAGTAATCAGGTATACACAGTGTTTTCCTTAATTTTAACTTACCTGCCATGGTGCTATGCTACATAGCCTACAAACAAGGATATGTAAGGTATATAATAGCAATACATAACCTACAAACAAGGATCTGTAAGGTATAGAATACCAATACATAGCCTACAAACACGGATCTGTAAGGTATAGAATAGCAATACATTGCCTACAAACAAGGATCTGTAAGTTATAGAATAGCAATACATAGCCTTCAAACAAGGATCTGCAAGGTATGGAATAGCAATACATAGCTTATAAACAAGGATCTGTAAGGTATAGAATAGAACTACATAGCCTACAAACAAGGATCTTTAAGGTATAGAATAGCAATGCATAGCCTACAAACAAGGATCTGTAAGTTATAGAATAGCAATACATAGCCTTCAAACAAGGATCTGCAAGGTATGGAATAGCAATACATAGCTTATAAACAAGGATCTGTAAGGTATAGATTAGCAATACATAGCCTACAAACACGGATCTGTAAGGTATAGAATAGCAGTGCATAGCCATCAAACAAGGATCTGTAAGGTATAGAGTAGCAATACATAGCCTACAAACACGGATCTGTTAGGTATAGAATAGCAATACATAGTCTTAAAACAAAGATCTTAGCCTATAAACAAGGATCTGTAAGGTATAGAATAGAACTACATAGCCTACAAACAAGGATCTGTAAGGTATAGAATAGCAATGCATAGCCTTCAAACAAGGATCTGTAAGGTATGGAATAGCAATACATAGCCTATAAACAAGGATCTGTAAGGTATAGAATAGAACTACATAGCCTACAAACAAGGATCTGTAAGGTATAGAATAGCAATCCATAGCCTATAAACAAGGATATGTAAGGTATAGAATAGCAATACATAGCCTACAAACACGGATCTGTAAGGTATAGAATAGCAATACATAGCCTACAAACACAGTTCTGTAAGGTATAGAATAGCAATACATTGCCTACAAACAAGGATCTGTAAGGGATAGAATAGCAATACATAGCCTACAAACACAGATCTGTAAGGTATAGAATAGCAATACATAGCCTACAAACCCGGATCTGTAAGGTATAGAATAGCAATACATAGCCTATAAACAAGGATCTGTAAGGTATAGAATAGAACTACATAGCCTACAAACAAGGATCTGTAAGGGATAGAATAGCAATACATAGCCTACAAACAAGGATCTGTAAGGTATAGGATAGCAATACATTGCCTACAATCAAGGATTTGTAAGGTATAGAATAGCAATACATAGCCTACCAACAAGGATATGTAAGGTATAGAATAGCAATACATAGTCTTCAAACAAAGATCTGTAAGGTATAGAATAGCAATACATCGTCTTCAAACAAGGATCTGTAAGGTATAGAATAGCAATACATAGCCTATAAACAAGGATCTGTAAGGTATAGAATAGCAATACATAGCCAACAAACAAGGATCTGTTAGGTATAGAATAGCAATACATAGCCTACAAACAAGGATATGTAAGGTATATAATAGCAATACATAGCCTATAAACAAGGATCTGTAAGGTATAGATTAGCAATACATAGCCTATAAACAAGGATCTGTAAGGTATAGAATAGCAATACATAGCCAACAAACAAGGATCTGTAAGGTATAGATTAGCAATACATAGACTATAAACAAGGATCTGTAAGGTAAAGAATACCAATACATAGCCTATAAACAAGGATCTGTAAGGTATAGAATAGCAATACATAGTCTTAAAACAAAGATCTGTAAGGTATAGAATAGCAATACATAGTCTTCAAACAAAGATCTGTAAGGTATAGAATAGAATACATAGCCTATAAACAAGGGTCTGTAAGGTATAGAATAGAATACATAGCCTATAAACAAGGGTCTGTAAGGTATAGAATAGAATACATAGCCTATAAACAAGGATCTGTAAGGTATAGAATAGCAATACATTGCCTGTAAACAAGGATCTGTAAGGTATAGAATACCAATACATAGCCTACAAACAAGGATCTGTAAGGTATAGAATAGCAATACATACCCTACAAACAAGGATCTGTAAGGTATAGAATAGCAATACATAGCCTTCAAACAAGGATCTGTAAGGTAAAGAATACCAATACATAGCCTATAAACAAGGATCTGTAAGGTATAGAATAGCAATACATAACCTATTTCCTTCCCTTGTACTGATAAACTGGGCCCCACAAAAATGTGATCTTAAGAGGTTTGTAATATTTATTACAGTTTTGCCAGTGAAATATCGGATTCTATCTTATTTTTACTTGATAAAACTGATATCTTTCACGCTGTGACAGATATCAAAAGTGATATTTTCATATTGTGAAAATATCACTTTTTGGTATTGACCAATCATAACAGTATCATTTGCTGCGTTCAAAGGCAACAATTTGGTAGAATAAGTGGTTGTTATGGTAAATCTTTGGTATAAGCAATCATACTAGAAAATAGCAGAAAACATCGAAATTGCGTTGAGTATCCCATTCAAAATGGCACGCAGCCATGTCAAGCGTGATGTCATTAGAATATGGCGCTAATTATTACGCTTCTGATTCCCACCCTTTTTTAATGCATAACATTTTTCATGTTTTATGCTTTACAAATGTAATAAATAGAAAATGTAATGGTGTCTTCAGTAATAGCAAATACATTTCACTCGTGTGGCTAATATTTTGATATTTTTCACGAGTGCACACTTCTATATACTTTTGCATCTTCAATGCAAACTGATAAAATTGAGGCAGGAAAGTGTTATCCTGTTATTCAGGCGGTTTCACCAATGTTACCTCGTTTTACCTCATTCACCCCTAAAGACACATTTAAAACCTTCCAATTCAAAGGTTGGAATAGTTCATTATGAAATTTCAAGGGTGAATGAGTTATTTCATATACTAGGTGTTTGTTTTTCATATATAGGATGGTGGAGGATGTCTATGTAAAGATGGGGTGGAAGGCTACCATTGTGACAGCTGTAAACATCTGTACTATAACCTGACTGAATCCAATGCTGATGGCTGCAAGCCATGCTCATCTTGTGATCAAACAGGAAGTCAAAGCTGCAATGATGTTGGAACATGTCTGTGTAAAAATAACGTGATTAATTCACAATGCAACCAATGTGCATCCAATACATATGGCTTGCACAATCTCAATTTTGAAGGTTGCCAGAATTGTGCATGTAATACACACGGCAGTGATCCCAATATAGCTGAATGTGATAAAGAAAATGGAAACTGTACCTGCAAGCAATACGTCACAGGTAAGGAACATCTTAGTCAAGCTGGTAAGGAACCATCTTAGTCAAGCTGGTCAGGAACCATCTTGGTCAAGCTAGTCAGGAACAATCTTGGTCAAGCTGGTCAGGATATGTTCAACATAGGGTTTATTTCACCATAATGGTAGGGAAATGAAGCCCTAAAAGAAATTTGTCCGTATATATTTTTTTGTTATCAAATCTTTTTTTGTTATTTCTTCAATTTCTTGTACTTTCTATAACATAACAAAAAATTATCCTTGGGGTAGAAAAATTGAGGGTAAAGTGTGTGTGTTTGTGGGTCTGGTGTTCAATTTACCACAACAGGAAAGCCTTCAACCTTATTTTTTTGAATTGATATTTTAAGCCAACCATCATGGTGGGCTATTCAGATTACCCTTCGTCCTTGAACGGTGGTCGGTCCCTCACGGCCCTCATTCTGTCATTCCATCCGTCCTTAAACCATTCTTGTTAGCACTTTTTCTCAGAAAGTACTAGAGGTATCTTTCTAAAATTCCACATGGAGGTTCCCAATGGTCCCTAGTTATGCATGTTAATTTTTATACCCCTGCAACGAAGTTAGGGGGGGGGGGTATACTGGAATTACCCTGCCTGGATGTCTGTCTGTCTGTCGTCCGCAGTAACTTGTCCGAAAAACTTCTCCTTAACTCACAGGTGGATTTCATTGAAACTTTGCGTGAATGATAGGTACAGTTGTGGGATTGCACAACGTTACACGATGTACGGTGCTCGCACAATGTGTGCACGGTGTATGAATGATAAAATGTTGGACGATCATTGCTTGCGTATATTTGTGCGCATGATGGACGAATGTTGTACGATAACAATCGTGGTTGGTGTAAATCGAGGAATGACTTAACAATATATACGGTTTCGTGTTTAAACAAATAAACTTGAATTTTACATATGCATGAGCTTATCTTTCTGTCTATACTTTCTTAAATTTAGAAATAGTGTTTTCTGTGTTTTTTAAAACGACCTTAATCGACACATGTAAAATTACAACACTGTGTGTGCAGTCCCGTATACAGGTAAACATAGCCACTTTGTACATGTACCTGGACCGTAGTTTTCCCTCCGCCCGGGGCACTTACGTAACTCGTCGGGTAGGGCCGTAGGTGTGAAAACCCAGATGAAGGGGAGCTATAGGCAAACCGAATGCAAATAACAAATACTAAACGTCCAGTTGTGTTTTCATTACTGTCATACGGTATCGGTATCGCATATCAGCTCAGTCACAGGCCAGGTAAAACTCTGGTCACTCATCAAATGGTTATTTCCCTGTTCCGTTACCTTGGAGCCAAACCCATTTGTGACAGTCTAACGGTCACTGTAATGCTGTGTAACACGAATTGTAAAATTATACAAAATCTTAACTATTGTGATGAGAAATTACAGTAATATATGCAGTGTACTTTATTGTATACAAGTTTTCCTTAATATTGATCTACAAATTGTACCAAATCGCACAGTTGTGCGGAGAGAAGCAAGCGCACAAAGAGGCGAACCATTGTTAAATCACACGGTTGTGCGCACCATGTGTGGACGATGTGCGGACTGTGTGTGAACGATTTTTGGTGCGTTGTGCTGTCACACAACTGTTTCTTATGTAGTTGTGCACCGACATTTTAATTTTGGATTTCAACCCTTTTTGGTGGAGTTATGCCCCTTTGTACAAAATACTTGTTACTGGTGGGAGACTATATTGTTTTGTCTTAGTAAGCCTTTAGCTTACAGTTTTGGTTTATGTAGGAGCGAGGGTATTAGTTAGCCTTTAGCTTACAGTTCTAGTTGGGACTGATCACAAAACCAAGATGGCTGACAGGAGTTAAAGTTAGTTAGCGCTATTTCTTAATATGAAGGTTCCCATGATTCCTAGTTACGGATATCAAATTTTTAGGATGATTGGAAAACCCAGATGGCCCACAGGCAGCCATTTTTAATTTGAGAGCCTAAGTTTGTTAGCGCTATTGCTCACAAACTATTGGAGGGATCTTTCTAAAATTTTACTCAAGGGTTCCTCTTGGTTCGCAGCTATGCAATTTAAATTTTTGGACTAATCTGAAAACCAAGATGCTGACAGGCAGCCATCGTGTTACAGTAAAAGTTTGTTGTCGCCATATCTCAGGGAATCCATTTGATTTGACTAGGTTCTCCTTGGTCTTTAACTTTTGAGGTTGATCAAAAGACTGATTAATTTAAATAGCAGGATCTCTTGTTGAGTTTTAGTTTGTTAGCGCTATTTCTCAGAAAGTACGTACCGGAGGGATCTTTCTCATATCTCTCATGAAGATTTCCAAGGGTCCCTTGTTATGCATATTGAATTTTGGGACTGATTGGAAAACCATGATGGCCAATAGGCACCATCATGCATTTTCATTGTTAATGGTTGTTAGCGCTATATCTAAGAAATTACTGGAATGATCTTTCCCAAATTTGATATAAAGGTTACCCTTGGTCATTATAATTGTGCATGTTTACTTTTGTGACTGATGGAATAAAAAAAATGGTTGACAGGTGGTTATCTTGGATTTTGACAGTTTGCTATTCCTAGTTCTCAGAGAGTACTTGAGGGATCTTTCTCAATTGATAAGTAGGTTCCCCTTGGTCCTTAGTTGTGCATGGTTAATTTTGATACTGATCATAAAAACAAGATGGCTGCAGATGATCATCTTGGATTTTGACATAACAACAATTTCCCAGAAAGGACGTTACAGATCTTTCCCATGTGGCAATGATGGTTCTGTTTCTTTCACATCAAGTACTGTACTAGTAATATGCGAAACGAAAACTCACTTTGAAGGTTGTCTTTTATACACAGCAGTATGAAGTTTAGATCGAAAGTTATATCTCAAGGTGCATACACTATTTTCATGACTCCATCAAACAGATAGGAGAAAAGAAAAGATCAAACTGACATAGAACTACAGAAGATGGTACGATTGAGGGGCCAAGATCCCTCTGGGGTATCTTGTTTCTAATTGACGTCTTTTAAACCAATTCATTTTTAGTTCACATCAATGTGTTTTCCTGTATATGAAAATGACTAAATCATGACTGTGGTAGAATTTGTTTAATTATTTTTTGATATATTTTGATCACCTTTAATTTCTCTACCCTAGTCATAACTTTTGTTATATTCATATTTGCTTTGAAAAAGTCAATAGAAAAAAGGATAGTGAAAAGCTCCATTTCACCATAATGACCTGGTAATTGAACCCCACCTGTACCACTATAAATGTCTCTACCCTAAACTTAATTTTGATATTTTCATATACAGGACAACAAAATGAAATGAACTAAAAAATATTTGGTTTTAAAAAGTAAAATAGAAAAAATATGGTGAAATGCTTAATATCAGCATTATGGTAAAGTGAACCTCTCTTGCCCCACCCTATATTTCTCTACCTTCCTGCCCCACCCTATATTTCTCTCCTTTCCTGCCCCCCCCTGAACCTCTCCTGCCCCACCCTGAACCTCTCCTGTCCCTATATCATGGTGAACTGAACCTCTCATGCCCCTATATCATGGTGAACTGAACCTCTCATGCCCCTATATCATGGTGAAATGAACCTCTCTGGCCCCACCCTGAACCTCCCCTCCCCCTATATCGAAATGCTTAATATCAGCATTATGGTAACGTGAACCCCTCCTGCCCCACCCTATACTTCTCTACCTTCCTGCCTCACCCTATACTTCTCTACCTTCCTGCCAAACCCTATATCTCTCTCCCTTCCTGCCCCACCCTATATTTCTCTACCTTCCTGCCCCACCCTTTATTTCTCTACCTTCCTGCCCAANCTGCCCCACCCTATATTTCTCTACCTTCCTGCCCCACCCTATATTTCTCTACCTTCCTGCCCACCCTATATTTCTCTACCTTCCTGCCCACCCTATAATTCTCTACCTTCCTGCCCCACCCTATATTTCTCTACCTTCCTGCCCCACCCTATATTTCTCTAGCTTTCTGCCCCACCCTATATTTCTCTACCTTCCTGCCCCACCCTATATTTCTCTACCTTCCTGCCCTACCCTATATTTCTCTACCTTCCCGCCCCACTCTATATTTCTCTACCTTTCTGCCCCACCCTTTATTTCTCTAGCTTTCTGCCCCACCCTATATTTCTCTTCCTTTCTGCCCCACCCTATATTTCTCTACCTTCCTGCCCCACCCTATATTTCTCTACCTTCCTGCCCCACCCTATATTTCTCTTCCTTCCTGCCCCAACCTATATTTCTCTACCTTTCTGCCCCACCCTATATTTCTCTACCTTCCTGCCCCCCCCTGAACCTCTCATGCCCCTATATCAAGGTGAACTGATCCACTCCTGCCCCTATATTATGGTGAACTGAACCATCCCTGCCCCACCCTGACCCCCCCCTGCCCCACCCTGACCCCCCCCTGCCCCTTTAACATGGTGAACCGACCCTCTCCTGCCCCATGACCCTCTCCTGCCCCATCCTGAACCTCTCCTGAGCCTTTATCATGGTGAGCTGAACCTCCCCTGGGCCTATATCATGGTGAACTAAACCTCTCCTGCCCCAATATCATGGTGAACTGAACCTTTCCTGCCCCACCCTGAACCTCTCCTGCCCCTTTATCATGGTGAACTGAACCTCCCCTGGCCCTATATCATGGTGAACTGAACATTTCCTGCCCCACCCTGAACCTCCCCTGCCCCTATATCATGGTGAACTGAACCTCCCCTGGCCCTATATCATGGTGAACTGAACCTCTCCTGCCCCTATATCACATGGTGAACTGAACCTTTCCTGCCCCACCCTGAACCTCTCCTGCCCCTTTATGATGGTGAACTGACCCTCTCCTGCCCCACCCTGAACCTCTCCTTCCCCTATATCATGGTGAACTGATCCTTTCCTGCCCCTATATCATGGTGAAATGAACCTCTCCTGCCCCACCCTGAACTTCTCCTGCCCCTATATCATGGTGAAATGAACCTCTCTTGCCCCACCCTGAACCTCTCCTGTCCCTATATCATGGTGAAATGAACCTCTCCTGCCCCTATATCATGGTGAACTGAACCTCTCCGCCCCTATATCATGGTGACCTAAACCTTTCCTGCCCCACCCTGACCCTCCCCTGCCCCTATATCATGGTGAACTGACCCTCTCCTGCCCCTATATCATGGTGAAATGAACCTCTACTGCCCCACCCTGAACCTCTCCTTCCCCTATATCATGGTGAACTGAACCTCTCCTGCCCCACCCTGAACCACTCCTGCCCCTATACCATGGTGAAATGAACCTCTCCTGCCCCACCCTGAACCACTCCTGCCCCAATATCATGGTGAACTGAACCTCTCCTGCCCCTATATCATGTTGAACTGAACCTCTCCGCCCCTATATCATGGTGACCTAAACCTTTCCTGCCCCACCCTGACCCTCCCCTGCCCCTATATCATGGTGACCTGAACCTCTCCTGCCCCACCCTGAACCACTCCTGCCCCTATACCATGGTGAAATGAACCTCTCCTGCCCCACCCTGAACCTCTCCTGCACCTATATCATGAGGAACTGAACCTCCCCTGCCCCTATATCATGGTGAAATGAACCTCTCTTGCCCCACCCTGAACCTCTCCTGTCCCTATATCATGGTGAAATGACCCTCTCCTGCCCCTATATCATGGTGAACTGAATCTCTCCTGCCCCTATATCATGGTGAACTGAACCTCTTCTGCCCCTATATCATGGTGAAATGAACCTCTCCTGCCCCACCCTGAACCACTCCTGCCCCTATACCATGGTGAAATGAACCTCTCCTGCCCCACCCTGAACCACTCCTGCCCCTATACCATGGTGAAATGAACCTCTCCTGCCCCTATATCATGGTGAACTGAACCTCTCCGCCCCTATATCATGGTGAACTAAACCTTTCCTGCCCCACCCTGAACCTCTCCTGCCCCTATATCATGGTGAACTGACCCTCTCCGCCCCTATATCATGGTGAACTAAACCTTTCCTGCCCCTATAACATGGTGAACTGAACCTCTCCGCCCCTATATCATGGTGACCTAAACCTTTCCTGCCCCACCCTGACCCTCCCCTGCCCCTATATCATGGTGAGCTGAACCTCTCCTGCCCCTATATCTTGGTGAACTGAACCTCTCCTGCCCCACCCTGAACCTCCCCTCCCCCTTTATCATGGTGAAATGAACCTCTCCTGCCCCTATATCATGGTGAACTAAACCTCCCCTGCCCCTATATCATGGTGAACTGAACCTCTCCTGCCGATATATCATGGTGAAATGAACCTCTCCTGCCCCACCCTGAACCTCTCCTGCCCCTATATCATGGTGAACTGAACCTCCCCTGCCCCTATATCATGGTGAACTGAACCTTTCCTGCCCATATATCATGGTAAACTGAACCTCTCCTGCCCCACCCTGAACCTCCCCTGCCCCTATATCATGGTGAACTGAACCTATCCTGCCCAACCCTGAACCTCCCCTGCCCCTATATCTTGGTGAACTGAACCTCTCCTGCCCCACCATGAAGCACTCCTGCCCCAATATCATGGTGAACTGAACCTCTCCTGCCCCTTTATCATGGTGAAATGAACCTCTACTGCCCCACCCTGAACCTCTCCTTCCCCTATATCATGGTGAACTGAACCTCTCATGCCCCTATATCATGGTGACCTGAACCTCCCCTGCCCCTATATCATGGGGAACTGAACCTTTCCTGCCCATATATCATGGTAAACTCAACCTCTCCTGCCCCACCCTGAACCTCTCCTGCCCCACCCTGAACCACTCCTGCCCCTATACCATGGTGAAATGAACCTCTCCTGCCCCACCCTGAACCACTCCTGCCCCTATACCATGGTGAAATGACCCTCTCCTGCCCCCCCCTGACCCTCCCCTGCCCCTATACCATGGTAAACTGAACCTCTCCTGCCCCACCCTGTACCTCCCCTGCCCCTATATCATGGTGATCTGAACCTTTCCTGCCCATATATCATGGTAAACTCAACCTCTCCTGCCCCACCCTGAACCACTCCTGCCCCTATACCATGGTGAAATGACCCTCTCCTGCCCCACCCTGAACCTCCCCTCCCCCTTTATCATGGTGAAATGAACCTCTACTGCCCCACCCTGAACCTCTCCTTCCGTACCTCTCCTGCCCCACCCTGAACCTCTCCCGCCCCTATATCATGGTGAACTGAACCTCTTCTGCCTCTATATCATGGTGAACTGAACCTCTCCCCTGCCCCTATATCATGGTGAACTGGACCTTTCCTGCCCATATATCATGGTAAACTGACCCTCTCCTGCCCCACCCTGAACCTCTCCTTCCACTATATCATGGTGAACTGAACCTCTCCCCTGCCCCTATATCATGGTGAACTGACCCTTTCCTGCCCATATATCATGGTAAACTCAACCTCTCCTGCCCCACCCTGAACCACTCCTGCCCCTATACCATGGTGAAATGACCCTCTCCTGCCCCACCCTGAACCTCTCCTGTCCCTATATCATGGTGAAATGAACCTCTCTTGTCCCACCCTGAACCTCTCCTGCCCCTATATTATGGTGACATGAACCTCTCCTGCCCCACCCTGAACCACTCCTGCCCCTATACCATGGTGAAATGACCCTCTCCTGCCCCTATATCATGGTGAACTGAATCTCTCCTGCCCCTATATCATGGTGAACTAAACCTCTCCTGCCCCACCCTGAACCTCACCTGCCCCTATATCATGGTGAACTGAACCTCTCATGCACCTATATCATGGTGAACTGAACCTCTCATGCCCCTATATCATGGTGAACTGAACCTTCTCTGGCGCTATATCATGGTGAAATGAACCTCTCCTGCCCAACCCTAAACCTCCCCTGCCCCTATATCATGGTGTACTGAACCTCTCCTGCCGATATATCATGGTGAAATGACCCTCTCCTGCCCCCCCCTGACCCTCCCCTGCCCCTATATCATGGTGAGCTGAACCTCTCCTGCCCCTATATCATGGTTAACTGAACCTCTCCTGCCCCTATATCATGGTGAAATGAACCATTATCATCGTAATTTGACACCTGCTCATTTCACTGTGATACACAAAACCATGCCACACCTGTACATGTACTTTTTTTCAAGGCTTTATTTTATATAATTTTGCAAGAAGAATGATCAAGGGTCAAGAGCAGCTCATCATAATAGATAGATCCAACTCTCCAGAGGTCTCAGGGACTGGGCCAAAAGTGGGAACTTGCTAAAATTTCAAAAATCTTTAGAAAAAGACATCTAAAAATTAAATACTCTAATTATATGTAAAGCGGTACTAAGGTACTTCGTCTAAATTGTTAACTCAAATACCCCCCCCCCCTCCCCCAGGTCATCCATTTTCCCTAGGAGAGGGGGTAATTTAGGTTCTAGAGGAAAATAACACTTTTGGGTAATTTGTTTATTTCAGGAGGAAAAAGTTAAAACTTGGTTTTAAAGATTGTGAAGGAATTGCTGTGAGATGGCATGAAAACAAACTCACCCCTTGGGCCTGAAAGTGTTGCCTGAAAGAGGTCATTTATTTACCCCGAAGGAAAGTTAGGGGGCAAAGCGTACTTAAGTTAGTACATGTATAAGGAAATGACACTTTCAGGTATATTTTGTTTGTTTTCTGTAGAAAACAGTTAAATCTTAATTGGAATTATTGTGATGATAAAGCAATGTTATAGTATGCTAACTAATGTCCTGTAAATCTGGAATTAGTTTCTATATTTTCAATTCCAAATCGTTTAAACTTATTTAGAATTATCAATATCAAGGGATGGCAATTCGAAGCTATACACATATGAACAACTGACACCTCTTCTCCACTCCATCTTGGGGCAGGGAGCAAAGTGGGAAATAAGATATTTAAATTCAATACCCCAGTTCATCCAATTGATGTAGAGAAAATGAAAAAGACTTATTTCCAGTTATGGATTTTTTTTATTTGAGTAGGTTTTTAATGTACAGTTAATGCTGTGGAGCAGCATCCATCGTCTGTTCATCCATCTGTCTTCAACTTATTCTTTAAGCAACTACTTTTAATGAAATGCTTACAGTCATGTCACATTCAATGTCACAAATTTTAAATACATTGTATGTCAAAAATAAAAATAAACTTCTTTTGAAAATCTGAAAGGACTAGAGTTACGATATTTGGCTAGAAATTTGGGAATAAAAATGACCTTGACCTACTTTCATGGTAACAGAGGTCAAATATATATAAAACCCTAAATGACTTCTTCAGAAGAACCATAAAGCCTAGAGTCATGACATTTTTCTGATAGATTCCTTTGATGGAACCTAACTTTTTGAACAAAAGTGACCTGGATCTACTTTAAAGAGGTCAAATATATCAAACAATTCAAACAACTTGCTTTAAAGAACAGGTAGCTTCCTTAGAATGAGCCTAACAAAGTCTGTAATAATCCTTCAACATAAACATCTCAAATAAAAGAACAGAATCGACAACGGTGAGTTAGAATGAGAAGCTTCAAAAAAATAAAATTAAAACTTTTTTGTTTTTTGTTTTTGTTTTACATTTTAGGTAGGAAGTGTGATTTGTGTAAATCTGGATACAAAAATCTTGATTTTGCCAATTCCCGAGGATGTGACGACTGCACGTGTAATAAGGTGGGGTCGCAGGACATCACATCATGTGACCAGACCTCTGGGCAGTGTGTATGTCTGTATCCTGTCCGTCATAACCTGCAGTGTGTGAGTACATCGACATCATTGAGGTCAAATGACTTCATTTCATTTTTAGCTCACCTTGCCCAAAGGGCCAAATGGGCTTATGATGTGGTGTGGCGTCTGTCTGTCTGGCATATCAACTTTTTAACCTCTGATGTTTTAGACACAGTAGAGATCAGAAATGTCAAAATTGCATGACTTCTGGCCGCTCACTACTTTCTTCAGAAACCTTCCCTGAGTTACATATACTCCCTTGATCAACAGTAATAGCTGATTTCTGGAAACTCTTCCTGAAAACCTGATTTTGTGTTTCCAACTTACATTTAATTGACACATAAAATATTTTGACGGATTATTGACAACAACATCAACAGTGTAGATTAATTGGAGTTGCAGAATAATACAAGAGCTAGCACATAAACCAGATATTTATA
This sequence comes from Mizuhopecten yessoensis, assembly GCF_002113885.1. Classification (NCBI taxonomy): domain Eukaryota; kingdom Metazoa; phylum Mollusca; class Bivalvia; order Pectinida; family Pectinidae; genus Mizuhopecten; species Mizuhopecten yessoensis. Next base: position 122,402 of record NW_018408795.1, on the reverse strand, counting down.
ACCTAGGGATATGATAATTACTTGTCCTAATGGAATGAATAACATAGAAACAAAAGTAACATGTATTGTGAATCTAATAAACAGTGGCCAATGGGGTGCATTGTTATTTTTCTATGGCAAATTTTCGTATGTGCCTGCACTTGGAATAAAGAATTGGCTTTTAATTATATAAAACATTGATAAACGGGGTTGAATGTGCGAATTTAGATAGTCTTTGTATGAAACTACAGTTTGAAATATAATTGAGGCGGATTTTCCACATTCTTTGTGTAATTAAATGTGCAACAATTTCTTTGCTATACCCCTCCATAAGTGGTGATTCTACGACCTCATTTTTAGCCCACCATCATCTGATGGTGGGCTATTGAAATCACCCTTCATCCGTGGTCCGTGGTCCGTCCGTGGTCCGTCCTTAAACAATTCTTGTTATCGGTATTTCTCAAGAAGTACCAGAGGGATCTTTCTCAACTTTTAAATGTAGGTTCCCCTTGGTCCCTAGCAGTGCAGGGCAACTTTTGAGACTGATCGGATAAACAACATGGCCGACAGGTAGCCATCTTGGATTTTGATATTGAAAGTTTGTTATCACTATTTCTCAAGAAATACCAGAGGGATCTTTCTCAACTTTTATATATAGGTTCCCCTTGGTCCTTAGCTGTGCAGGGCAACTTTTGAGACTGATCTTATAAACAACATGGCCAACAGACAGCCCTCTTGGATTTTGATAGTGAAAGTTTGTTATCGCTATTTATCAAGAAGTACCAGAGGGATCTTTCTCAAATGTTATATATAGGTTCCCCTTAGTCCTTAGCTGTGCAGGGCAACTTTTGAGACTGAACGGATAAACAACATGGCCGACAGGCAGCCATCTTTGATTTTGATAGTGAAAGTTTGTTATTGCTATTTCTCAAGAAGTACCAGAGGGATCTTTCTTAAATTTAATATGTATGCTCCCCTTTGTCCTTTAAGCTATGCAGGGCAACTTTTGAGACTGATCGGATAAACAATATGGCCGAAAGGCAGCCATCTTGGAATTTGATATTGAAAGTTTGTTATCGCTATTTCTCAAGAAGTACTTGAGGGATCAATCTCAAATTTTATATGTAGGTTTCCCTTGGTCATTAGCTGTGCAGGGCATTTTTTGAGACTGATCGGATAAACAACATGGCCGACAGGCAGCCATCTTTGATTTTGATATTGAAAGTTTGTTATCGCTATTTCTTGGGAAGTATCAGAGGGATCTTTCTCAAATCTTTATGTAGGTTTCCCTTGGTCCTTAGCTGTACAGGGCAACTTTTTAGACTGATCGGATAAACAACATGGCCGACATGCAGCCATCTTGGATTTTGATATTGAAAGTTTGTTATCACTATTTCTCGGGAAGTACGGGAGGGATCTTTCTCAAATTTTATATGTAGGTTCCCCATGATCCCTCGTTGTGCATGTTATATTTTGAGACTGATCATAAAAACAAAATGGATTAAAAGAAGAACTAAACAGATCTTTCTCATATTGCAATGATCGATTCTATTTCTTTCACATTAAGTACTGTACTAGTAAATATGTGAAATGACAAACTCACTTTGAAGGTTGGCTTTCATACTCATCAGTATTAAACTTAGATCAAAAGTTACCTAAAGGTGCATTTTTGGTTAACATGACTCGATCAAACAGATTAGAGGAAAAAAGAGAAAAGATTGAACTGACAAAGAACTAATGAAGATGGTACGAAGGTGGGCGCCAAGATCCCTCTGGGATCTCTTGTTTGTTGAACCAGTCTTCAAGTGAATAAAGCAGTAATGCATCCAATTACCTCAATCTGACAAAATGATACCATACTATTGGACCTAAAAGGGTACCTTGAACTTATTGAGAATAATTTATTAGACAAAGAAAGGAACAAAACAAACATTTCTGTGTTTTTCTTTGGCGCAAACTACTCTGTTAATAAGGATCATCTTGGATTTTGACTATACAATGTTGCTATTTCTAAGGGAGTGATGGAGATACCTTCCTCTTTATTTGTAGGATCCCCTTGGTCATTTATTATGCATGTTTACTTTTGTGACTGATGGAATAAACAAAATTATTGACAGGTGGCCATCTTAAATTTTGACCGTTAGAGTTTGTTATTGCTAATTCCCAGAAAGTCCTTGAGGGGTTTACCTCAAATTTGATATGTGGGTCCTTATATTTAGTTGTGCATGTTTTATTAGCTCACTTTATCCGAAGAACCATGGTGAGCTTATGCCATACCGCAGCATTCATCCGTCGTCCGTCCATCCGTCAACTTTTCCTTTAAAACGCTACTTAGTTGTCCTGAAAGGCCAAGATTTGTATAAATGGTTGGTGTGACCCCCCTTGGGGCAGAGGGGCGGGGCCAAATAGGGGAAAAAGAGGTAAAACCTCCAAAATCCTTCTCCTACCATAGGGAGTGAGGGATTTATCCTTATTTAGTCTGGAGTATCCTTGGGCCAAGGGGACTCAATTTTGTATAAACCGTGGGTCTGGCCTCCCAAGGGCCTGAGGGCTGTGTGGAGGCCAAGTCCTCATCCTAATTCATAGCGTGTGTGGAGACCCAGTCCTCATCCCATTTCATACATGTGGAGGCCAAGTCCTCATCCTAATTCATACACGTGTGGAGGCCCAGTCCTCATCCCATTTCATACATGTGGAGGCCAAGTCCTCATCCTAATTCATACGCGTGTGGAGGCCCTGGGTCCTCATCCCAATTCATACGTGTGTGGAGGTCCAGTCCTCATCCCATTTCATACGTGTGTGGAGGCCAAGTCCTCATCCTAATTCATAGCGCGTGTCCTCATCCCATTTCATATGTGTGTGGAGACCCAGTCCTCATCCCATTTCATACCAGTGGAGGCCAAATCCTCATCCTAATTCATAGCGCGTGTGGAGGCATCCAGTCCTCATCCTTATACAAATGTGTGTGGAGGCCCAGTCCTCGTTTTCATTCAAATAAGGGCATTGTTATAGAAAAGAGGCTCAGACCTCAAGCAGTCCAATTTTGTGGCAACCTAAGCTTTTCCTCACTTCAACAAGGCATAAGGAGGCTATGTTCTTAGTTCCTTTTTATTCTATTACAGGATACAGAGTTCAATCTTTGGAAGCCCATAGTCCTCCATTAGCGCCATCATTTCATTTATCTATGAGTATTATTGACTAATAGTGTCAGTTTGGCGACATTAACTTTCAATGCAATAATCAAGAATATTAGAATACATCCTAAAGCTCACAGCTAGCATTCAACAACTCTATCACTGCCCAACCACATACTCATTTACAGCTGAGTAGACTGGAACAAGCGGAGTAAAGTATCTTGCTCAGAGATACAATACAGTGCTGTGGCGTGACTTAAACCTGCAACCCTACGGTCACGAGCCCTGCGTTCTACCATTAGACAACCATGCTCAAAACGTGTTTGTAGGACATCTGATCACAGCTTCAGGTCTGAAACCTATTCTAGATAAGCTTAAAGGTCAAGGCTTTGTCCGAGATGCCAAACACGACAGACCTAGCTGATATATGTAGTTGTTCTTTTCCCTGATATTTTAAATAAATAAAACCAAAACTTACCCTTACCTTTGAAAACAATTTAAACCTTAAAATCAGATCATTGTTGGAATCAGAATACATCTCATGACTTAAACATTCAAAGCAAGAAGCTATCAATCATAATACCTGATTAGATGCTGGTATTTGCTTCTCAAATACATGTTCCTTCATCCTTTCACACAAACCAACTGACCTGAATGCTTTCAGAATTTGATTGTGAAAATTGACCAACATTCTAGATGGACCAAAGTGGCTCACAGTGTTTATTAATCATCATTTTTCCATATTTTTTCTGTATTTTTCTCTGTATCAGAAAAATTGTAAGTCCATAATCGGTACCGTAAAAACCCATGTAATTTGCGCACCTGTGTAATTTGCGCAGGCACTTTTTGAGGCTGAAAATCGGGAAAAAAGCCTCTACTCGAATATTTTGCGCACCCAAAAAATCAGAAAAAAACGATGTTCATGCTCCTCCACCACTACTACCAATCCACGAAATGGGAAAAAAGGACGGCTCCTGGACGGCGCAAGAAAAGCTGGAAGTAATAGAATTCGCTGAGAGACTTGGCAACAGAGCTGCGGGACGTCACTTTAATGTCGGCGAATCCAACATCCGTTTTTGGCGAAAAAACAGACGCAACAACTCATTGTCATGCCATCTAATAAGAGAGCCAACCGAGGGAGACAGTCAGCGCATCCCGAGATGGAACAAGCCTTGTACCAGTGGATTTGCGACCGTAGGGACGAGGGACATGGTGTCAGCAGCACAGAAATTTGACTCCGGGCATCTCACCTGCTTCGAATCAAGTTTCCATCGACTACCTTCAAGGCCTCATTGAACTGGTGTTACAGGTTCATGCGACGACACCAACTCAGTGTGAGACGACGGACCACTATCGCCATGCGACAGCCAGACGACCATGAAGAGAAACTGACAGATTTCCAGAACTACATCATAAAGATACGCAAACGACACACCATCGACCTCTCCAATATTGGCAATGCAGACCAGACCCCACTCACCTTTGACCTCCCCTACCATACGACAGTGACACACACCAACTCAAAGAGCGTCGCAATCAAGACAACTGGAAACGAAAAGAACCGGTTTACAGGTAATTATCATTAGAAAAAAATCCAAACTATTTAACGCTCCGATTAAAAGTTCCTATGACTCTCGAAATACGCATATAAAATAGTACGGTAATTATTGAGATTTACGAGTACAGAAGAAAAACAAGTTCCCATGACTTTCGAAATACGCATACCAGAATACTAGTCAATATACGAGTACATATCGTGTAGAATTACTATATTGTGTACTGGACGGTAATTAGTATTATAGTCAAATACCGCTGTTGAATATTAAGACTTATTTTCGTATTTTTTTTCCAGTGATGCTAGCCTGCATGGGAGATGGGACGAAACTACCTCCTTATGTCATTTTCAAGCGGAAGACCATGCCCAAGGGTGATTTCCCTCCTGATGTCATCATCCGTGTACACGAGAAGGGATGGATGGCCGAAACATCAATGAAGGAATGGCTCAAGATCGTGTGGGGACGCCGAGCAGTGACCAGTCAATGCAGCCTACTAGTACAGCTTCCTAGTTCTTTTATTAATGTTTGACATAAATAAATTTGTTGACCGTCATTTGTCTTAGAGTTCCTGGTGCCAAGGGAGATAATCCAAGATGGCGGTCTCCCAGAATCGTCGATCTTTTCCTGAAAAAAACTTGAAATTTTCTATACCTGTGTATTTTACGCACTCCCCACTTTGGGTATTAGAACTCTGAAAAAAAACTGCGCAAATTACATGGGTTTTTACGGTATTCTGATTTTGTGATTTTTTGCAAAGTCCAACTTCTCCAAATGATATATTTACAAAGTCAGTTTTTCCACATTTTTTCCATATATTCTCAGTATAATACATGTGAATTCCTCCATATTTCTTCAAATGAAAAAATATGGGAAAATGTGGAGTTCCGCATAAAATATATAGATTTGAAGTGTGGGATATGTAACCTGTATGGAATATGTTCACCTCATTAAAAATGGCATTCAGCATTTCATTTTAATTCAATTATGTATTTAACATGGTGCTTGATCAATAAATAGAAAAGCCACATTCCAGTAAGACTCAGTGGTATCCTAGAATTATTACTTGTTATGTCATAATACCCGGTAATTGGGATTTCAGCTGTCTAACCATGGCAGTCATAGATTGACAAATGAATACTAAATGAATTACGGTAGGTTTATATTTTAATTGGCATTTTTGTGTAATGGTAAAATTGATTCTTTTTGTGTTTGTAGAATCCCATGTTTGACTCGGAGAACTTGGAACCAGCCTTTGGTCCAGTAGCTGGTGGCACAGAGGTTACAATTCGGGGAAGGTTCTTCAAGCACAACGTTAATAACACGAAAGTGGAAATCCTGGTCAACGGTGAAAACAAGTACCTCACTGTAACAATGTAAGGCGGCTAGTTATATGGACAGTTTATATTTAAAACTGTCAATGATTAACAACAGTTTCAATTGAGTGATAGCATTCAAATTATTTCAATCTGGTGAATGATTGTAATTGAATCATAGAAGCTTTAAAACTAAGTAATTTGTTAAGATTTGAGATCATTTCTGTGTTGTATGTCAGTGTGCAAGTCAGTGGCACAGCAACTGTCCAGCATCACTTTTTTAGATCAACACCATCAGATGGTGCGCTATTTAAATCACTCTGCATCTGTAATCCGTCATCCGTCTGTCATTCAGGCTGCCACCCATATGTCCTAAAACAATTCTTGTTATCACTATTTCTCAGAAAGTACTGGAGATATCTTTCTCAAATTTAAAATATAAAGTCCAAGTATTGTTACACCAGATATATACACCATCTGTGTTACAGGGTCACAAGTATTATAACACCAGAGATATATACCATCTGTGTAACAGGGTAACAAGTATTATTACACCAGAGATATACACCAGCTGTGTTACAGGGTCACAAGTATTATAACACCAGAGATATATACAATCTGTGTAACAGGGTAACAAGTATTATTACACCAGAGATATTCACCATCTGTGTTACAAGGTTACAAGAATTATTACACCAGAGATATACACCGTCTGTGTTACAAGGTTACAGGTATTATTACACCAGAGATATATACACCATCTGTGTTACAGGGTCACAAGTATAATAACACCAGAGATATATACCATCTGTGTTACAGGGTTACAAGTATTAGTACACCAGAGATATACACCATCTGTGTTACAAGGTTACAGGTATTATTACACCAGAGATATATACACCATCTGTGTTACAAGGTTACAAGTATTATTACACCAGAGATATACACCATCTGTATTACAGGGTTACATGCATTATTACACCAGAGATATGTACCATCTTTGTTACAGGGTTACAAGTAATATTACACCAGAGATATGTACCATCTGTGTTACAGGTTTACAAGTATTATTACACCAGAGATATGTACCATCTGTGTTACAGGGTTACAAGTATTATTACACCAATATACACCATCTGTGTTACAGGGTTACAAGTATTATTTCACCAGAGATATACACCATCTGTGTTACAAGGTTACAAGAATTATTACACCAGAGATATACACCATCTGTGTTACAGGGTTACAAGTATTATTTCACCAGATATATACACCATCTGTGTTACAGGGTTACAAATATTATTACACCAGAGATATACACCATCTATGTTACAAGGTTACAAGTATTATTACACCAGAGATATATACCATCTGTGTTACAGGGTTACAAGTATTATTACACCAGAGATATATACCATCTGTGTTACAAGGTTACAAGTATTATTACCCCAGAGATATACACCATCTGTGTTACAGGGTTACAAATATTATTACACCAGAGATATACACCATCTATGTTACAGGGTTACAAGTATTATTACACCAGAAATATATACCATCTGTGTTACAAGGTTACAAGTATCATTACACCAGAGATATATACCATCTGTGTTACAAGGTTACAAGTATCATTACACCAGAGATATATACCATCTGTGTTACAGGGTTACAAGTATTATTATACCAGAGATATACACCATCTGTATTACAAGGTTACAAGTATTATTACACCAGAGGTATATACACCATCTGTGTTACAAGGTTACAAGTATTATTACACCAGAGATATACACCATCTATGTTACAGGGTTACAAGTATTATTACACCAGAAATATATACCATCTGTGTTACAAGGTTACAAGTATCATTACACCAGAGATATACACCATCTGTGTTACAAGGTTACAAGTATTATTACACCAGAGATATGTACCATCTGTGTTACAGGGTTACACAGGGTTACAAGTATTATTACACCAGAAATATATACCATTTGTGTTACAAGGTTACAAGTATCATTACACCAGAGATATAGACCATCTGTGTTACAGGGTTACAAGTATAATTATACCAGAGATATACACCATCTGTGTTACAGGGGTACAAGTATTATTACACCAGAGATATATACAATCTGTGTTACAGGGTTACAAGTATTATTACACCAGATATATGTACCATCTGTGTTACAGGGTTACAAGTATAATTATACCAGAGATATACACCATCTGTGTTACAGGGTTACAAGTATTATTATACCAGAGATATACTCCATCTGTATTACAAGGTTACAAGTATTATTCCACCAGAGATATATACCATCTGTGTTACAGGGATACAAGTATTATTACACCAGAGATATAGACCATCTGTGTTACAGGGTTACAAGAATTATTACACCAGATATATGTACCATCTGTGTTACAGGGTTACACAGGGTTACAAGTATTATTACACCAGATATATGTACCATCTGTGTTACAGGGGTACAAGTATTATTACACCAGAGATATACACTATCTATGTTACAGGGTTACAAGTATTATTACACCAGATATATGTACCATCTGTGTTACAGGGTTACACAGGGTTACAAGTATTATTACACCAGATATATGCACCATCTGTGTTACAGGGTTACAAGTATTATAACACCAGAGATATACACCATCTGTGTTACAGGGTTACGAGTAATATTACACCAGAGATATACACCATCTGTGTTACAGGGTTACAAGTAGTATTACACTAGAGATATACACCATCTGTGTTACAAGGTTACAAGTATTAGTACACCAGAGATATACTCCATCTGTGTTACAGGGTTACAAGTATTATTACACCAGAGATATACACCATCTGTGTTACAGGGTTACAAGTAATATTACACCAGATATATACACCATCTGTGTTACAGGGTTACAAGTAGTATTACACCAGAGATATACACCATCTTTGCTACAGGGTTACAAGTAATATTACACCAGATATATACACCATCTGTGTTACAGGGTTACAGGTATTATTACACCAGAGATATGTACCATCTGTGTTACAGGGTTACAGGTATTATTACACCAGAGATATGTACCATCTATGTTACAAGGTTACAAGTATTATTACACCAGAGATATGTTCCATCTGTGTTACAGGGTTACAAGTCTTATTACACCAGAGATATGTACCATCTGTGTTACAGGGTTACAAGTCTTATTGCACCAGAGATATATACCATCTTTGTTACAAGGTTACAAGTATTATTACACCAGAGATATGTTCCATCTGTGTTACAGGGTTAGAAGTATTATTACACCAGCGATATGTACCATCTGTGTAACAGGGTTACAAGTCTTATTGCACAAGAGATATATACCATCTTTGTTACAAGGTTACAAGTATTAGTACACCAGAGATATACTCCATCTGTGTTACAGGGGTACAAGTATTATTCGCCAGAGATATACACCATCTGAGTTACAAGGTTACAAGTATCATTACACCAGAGATATACACCATCTATGTTATTACACCAGAGATATGTACTATCTGTGTTACAGGGTTAGAAGTATTATTACACCAGCGATATACACCACTGTGTTACAGGGTTACAAGTATTATTGCACCAGAGATATGTACCATCTGTGTTACAGGGTTACAAGTATTATTCGCCAGAGATATACACCATCTATGTTACAGGGTTACAAGTATTATTACACCAGCGATATACACGTTAGAAGTATTATTACACCAGAGTTATGTACCATCTGTGGTAGAGGGTTACAAGTATTATAACACCAGAGATATACTCCATCTGTGTTACAGAGTTACAAGTAATATTACACCAGCGATATATACCATCTTTGTTACAAGGTTACAAGTATCATTACACCAGAGACATATACCATCTGTGTTACCAGAGATATATACCATCTTTGATACAAGGTTACAAGTATGATTACACCAGAGATATGTACTATCTGTGTTACAAAGGTACAAGAAATATTACACAAGCGCTATACCCCATCTGCGTTACAAGGTTACATGTATTATTACACCAGCTGTGTTACAGGGTTGCAAGTAGTATTACACCAGATATAAACAATTACACCAGAGATATATACCATCTTTGATACAAGGTTACAAGTATTACTACACCAGAGATATGTACAATCTGTGTTACGAGGTTACAAGTATCATTACACCAGAGATATGTAACATCTGTGTTACAGGGTTGCAAGTAGTATTACACCAGATATAAACACCATCTGTGATACAAAGTTACAAGTATTATCACACCAGCGATATACACCGTCTGTGTTACAAAGTCACAAGTATTATTACACAAGCGATATACACCATCCGTGTTACAAGGTTACCAGTATTTTTAAACCAGCGATATACACCGTCTGTGTTACAAGGTTACCAGTATTTTTAAACCAGCGATATACACGTTAGAAGTATTATTACACCAGATATAAACCCCATCTGTGTTACAAGTAATATTACACCAGATATAAACACCATCTGGGTTACAAAGTTACAAGTATTATCACACCAGCGATATACACCGTCTGTGTTACAAGGTTACATGTATTATTACACCAGCGATATATACCATCTTTGTTACAAGGTTACAAGTATTACTACACCAGAGATATGTACAATCTGTGTTACAGGGTTACGAGTAATATTACACCAGCGATATACAACATCTGTGGTACAAGGTTACAGGTATTATTACACCAGCGATATATACCATCTTTGATACAAGGTTACAAGTATGATTACACCAGAGATATATACCATCTTTGTTAAAAGGTTACAAGTATTAATACACCAGAGATATATACCATCTTTGTTAAAAGGTTACAAGTATTACTACACCAGAGATATGAACAATCTGTGTTACAGGGTTACAAGTATTATTACACCAGATATAAACACCATCTGTGTTACAAAGTTACAAGTATTATTACACCAGCGATATACACCATCTGTGTTACAAGGTTACAAGTATTATTACACCAGAGATATACACCATCTGTGTTACAGGGTTACAAGTATTATTACACCAGATATATTCACCATATGTGTAACAAGGTTACAAGAATTATTACACCAGAGATATGTACCATCTGTGTTACAGGGTTACAAGTATTATTACACCAGAGATATGTATCATCCGTGTTACAGGGTTACAAGTATTATTACACCAGAGATATACACCATCTGTGTTACAAGGTTACAAGTATTATTACACCAGA
>NW_018408795.1:96238-108364 GCF_002113885.1 Mizuhopecten yessoensis | reverse complement strand
GGTTACAAGTATTATTACACCAGAGATATGTACCATCTGTGTTACAGGGTTACAAGTATTATTACACCAGAGATATGTACCATCTGTGTTACAGGGTTACAAGTATTATTTCACCAGAGATATGTACCATCTGTGTTACAGGGTTACAAGTATTATTACACCAGAGATATATACCATCTGTGTTACAAGGTTACAAGTATTATTACACCAGAGATATACACCATCTGTGTTACAGGGTTACAAGTATTATCACACCAGAGATATTTACCATCTGTGTTACACAGTTAAAATACCTATCTGCCCCCATAAAATAACCATCTACAATCTACTGTAGCCATAAAATACCTATCTGCCCACATAAAATACCTATCTACCCCCATTAAATAACCATTTACCCCATATACTGTAGCCATTAAATACCTATCTGCCCCCATAAAATACCTATCTACCCCCATAAAATATCCATCTACCCTATACCGTAGCCATAAAATACCTATCTGCCCACATAAAATACCTATCTACCCCCTTTAAATATCCATTTACCCCATATACTGTAGCCATAAAGTACCTATCTAACCCCATTAAATATCCTTTTACCCCATATACTGTAGCCATAAAATACCTACTTGCCCCCATAAGATACCTATCTTCCCCCCATAAAATATCCATCTACCCTATACTGTAGCCATAAAATACCTATCAGCCCCCATAAAATATCCATCTACCCCATATACTGTAGCCATAAAGTACCTATCTACCCCCATTAAATAACCATCTACCCCATATACTGTAGCCATAGAGTACCTATCTACCCCCATTAAATAACCATCTACTCCATATACTGTAGCCATAAAGTACCTATCTAACCCCATTAAATATCCTTTTACCCCATATACTGTAGCCATAAAGTACTTATCTACCCCCCTTAAATAACCATCTACACCATATACTTTAGCCATAAAGTACCTATCTACCCCCATTACATAACCATCTACCCCCATTAGATATCCATCTACCCCATATACTGTAGCCATAAAGTACTTATCTACCCCCATTAAATAACCATCTACCCCATATACTGTAGCCATAAAGTACCTATCTACCCCCATTAAATAACCATCTACACCATATACTTTAGCCATAAAGTACCTATCTACCCCCATTAAATAACCATCTACCCATATACTGTAGCCATAAAGTACTTATCTACCCCCACTAAATAACCATCTACCCCATATACTGTAGCCATAAAGTACCTATCTAACCCCATTAAATAACCATCTACCCCATATACTGTAGCCATAAAGTACCTATCTACCCCCATTAAATAACCATCTACCCCATATACTGTAGCCATAAAGTACTTATCTACCCCCATAAAATCACCATCTGCCCTACACTATATAGTCACAAAATATCTATCTACCCCCCATAAAATCACCATCTGTAACCTATACTGCAGTCATAAAATACATACATATATCTACCACCATATAAACGTGTCCACTCCCATATATTTACATTTGGTGTGGCAAAGCCCTTCTATATTACTACTAAAGTACTGCCAATAGCAGCTTCATCTCATGAGACTATAACTGAAGTTGGTCTTTGCACCTTCGAGCGACTTAACAGTGTCACTACCGAACTTATCGGTATCTTCTGCTTTGATCCCAAAAAACCAGCTGTCTGTCTCAAGTGTCTGTGAGATCAAGGTAGCAGAATACAGTAGAAATGGCCCGACTCTGATAAACAAGGCACATGTCGAGGAAATGTAAACACAGCGGTTTTACCCTACACAACACATGTATACATGTATATATATTTGTAAACTGCATTACATTTACAATACATATAAAGCACTGAGAAGTGTATAAACCTCTTTTTTCTATGTATGTCACTTGTGTGAAAACCATGGTTACCACATCAAAAATTACCAAAAAATGCCAAAAAATGCTATTTTTAACCCAAAATTTGACCCCCGCAAGTAGTAATTTTTTTCCTAAGCTCTGTCTGAAATTAAAGATTACCTACCTGGTTGCAGAATTATCTGGGTCGCAGTAAAATTGTAGAACTTGATTTTTTGCAATTTTGCGTCGTGTGCTGTTGTCAAAATTTTACCTCCTGTAAAGCTAGCTTTTCATGTGTACGCACCCTTTCGTATTATGGCCAAAATTTTATTCTCGAACCAAAGAAATCTTCTTCCTTTTTTTTCAAATGTGAAGCTCACATAGCCCACTTCATCATGCTTATACCAATTTTAGTACAGTTTTATTTTTATATTTTTTTTACATATCATTATACAGGGGTTAGCCATTTAACAAAAATATCACCCATGGCCACAACCCTCTACTGTACTCTGCTACCCAACAAACAATTATACGCCTGGATTTTTCACCAATTCAACCTTCTCCGGTTGCACGATCAACATCAACAACATGCCGGACTGTGAATATAACTCTGACCTGATTACTGTGGGCTTCCGTTGAGTGCGTGCGCCGGATATAGGTCGCAATAAAATCGGAAAATGTTTTACGACACTTGATTAGTTACTTACAAAATGTCATTTGTTACTATTTATGAATCGAGAATATGATATATATATAAATCAAAATCAAATGAATTATTAACGAAAGTTGCTGAGTCTTTCAATTTTGTATGGGAAATAGCGCATGACGTCAGCTGTTATCTTTGTGCCGTTCTAGATACTGACCTGACCTGACGGTAATATGCGGGAAATTTGAAATTTGGAAAAGACATATATTTTTTTTGCGAATTCTCATTATGGGAATATAAATATAAGCGATAAACTGCATAGATGTGGCAGACCAACTGGCAGTTATACCAGTTGGTCTGCCACATCTATGCAGTTTATTGCTTAAATGATACCTATTCACTTAGCTATAAGTGACCTATTGCTATCCGCTTCGTCCGAGTTCTACTGGGTCGATTGAACTGAAACTTGGTAGGAATGATCGACTCATGGTCCTGCCAAAGTGTTTTAAATTTTCGGGTTGATCAGAAATCCAATATGGCCGCCACGGCCACCATGTTTAGCTCACCTGGCCCGAAGGACGATTGGGAACGTATGCCATACCGCAGCGTCCTCCGTCCGTCCGTCGTCTGTCCGTCTGTCAACTTTTCCTTTAAAACGCTACTTGTCCTGAATGGCCAAGTAGATTTTGACTAAATTTGGTCTGGAACATCCTTAGGCCAAGGGGACTCAATTTTGTGACTCAAACGGTGGGTGTGGCCACCCTGGGGGCAGAGGGGCGGGGCCCAATAGGGGAAATAGAAGTAAAACCTTTAAAATCCTTATTCTACCGTAGGGATTAAGGGATTTTATCCTAATTTAGTCTGGAGCATCCTTGGGCCAAGGGGACTCAATTTTGTATAAATGGTGGGTCTGGCCCGCCAGGGGCCTGAGGGGCGAGGCCTTGAATAGGGGAAACATAGCAAATTATTCTTTAAAATCCTTCTTCTTCTGTAGGAATGAAAGGGTTTAATCCATATTTGGTGCGGAGTTGCGGAGCATCCTTGGGTAAAGGGGAACCAATTTTGTATAAACCGTGGGTCTGGCCCCCCTTAGGGCTGAGGGGCAGGGCCCAATAGGGGAAATATAGCAAATTCTTTAAATATCCTTCATCTTCTGTAGGAATGAAAGGGGTTGGTGCGGAGGTGCGGAGCATCTTTGGGTAAAGGGGAACCAATTTTGTATAAACCATGGGTCTGGCCCACATGGGGGCTGACGGGCGGGGCCCAATAGGGGAAATATAGCAAATTCTTTAAATATCCTTCTTCTTCAGTAGGAATGAAAGGATTTGTTCCATATTTAGTCTGAAGCATCCTTTGGTGAAGGGGAACCAATTTTGTATAAACTGTGGGTCTGGCCCCCCTAAGAGGCTTGAGGGGCGGGGCCCAATAGAGGAAACAGCAATCTATTCTTTAAAATCCTTATTCTTCTGTAAGAATGAAAGGATTTGTTCCATATTTAGTCTGAAGCATTCTTGGGTGAAGGAAAACCAATTTTGTATAAACGGTGGATCTGGCCTCCCCTGGGGGCTGAGGGGTGCAGGGCCCAATAGGTGAAATATAGCAAATTATACTTTAAAATCCTTCTTCTTCTGAAGGAATGAAAGGGTTTTGTCCATATTTGGTACGGAGTTGCGGAGCATCCTTGGGTAAAGGGGAACCAATTTTGTATAAACCGTGGGTCTGGCCCCCCCTTAGGGCTGAGGGGCAGGGCCCAATAGGGGAAATATAGCAAATTCTTTAAATATCCTTCATCTTCTGTAGGAATGAAAGGGTTTGGTGCGGAGGTGCCGAGTATCTTTGGGTAAAGGGGAACCAATTTTGTATAAACTGTGGGTCTGGCCCCCATGGGGGCTGAGGGGCGGGGCCCAATAGGGGAAATATAGCAAATTCTTTAAATATCCTTCTTCTTCAGTAGGGATGAAAGGATTTGTTCCATATTTAGTCTGAAGCATCCTTTGGTGAAGGGGAACCAATTTTGTATAAACGGTGGGTCTGGCCCCCCAGGGGCTTGAGGGGCAGGGCCCAATAGGGGAAACATAGCAAATTATTCTTTAAAATCCTTCTTCTTCTGTAGGAACGAAAGGATTTGTTCCATATATGGTGTGGAGCATCCTTGGGTAAAGGGGAACCAATTTTGTATAAATCGTGGGTTTGGCCCCCCTGGGGACCTTAGGGGTGGGGACCAATAAGGGAAATACAAGTATAACCTTTTTAATCCTTCTTCTACCATTGGGATTTTATCCTAATTTAGTCTGGAGCATCCTTGGGCAAAAGGGACTCAATTTTGTATAAACAGCAAGTGTGGCCCCCATGGGGGCAAAAGGGAGGGGCCCAATAGGAGAAACATAGCAAATTCTTCAAATACCTTCTTCTTCTGTTCGAATGACAGGATTTTGTCCAAATTTTGAATGAAGCATCCTTGGGTGAAGGGGAACCAATTTTGTAAAAACGGTGTGTCTAATCCCCCTGGAGGCAGAGAGGCGGGACCAAACAGGGGAAATAGAGATAAAACCTTTAGAATCCTTCTTTGACCATCGGGATTAAGGGGGTTTTATCCTTATTTAGTCTGGAGCATCCTGGGCCAAGGGGTCACAATTTTGTATAAACGGTGGGTATGACCCCACTAGGGACATAGGGGTGGGGCTCTGTTTGAAGTTTGTTCTCGCTATATCTCAAAAACTGGATGGATCTTTCTGAATTTCTTATGTACTTACAGCACCTACCATTGAGTGCTATATCTTTACTTCATACCAATTATTTTAAACATATTCAGGTGAGCGATACGTACAGGCCCTCCGAGCCTCTTGTTAAAAACTGTTTCAAACTTTAAGTCAAACTCAACTGGGCCGATTGAACTGAAACCTTGTAGGAATGACTGACTCATGGTCCTGACAAAGTGTTGTTATTTTCTTGTTGATCAGAAATCCAATAAGGCCACCACGACCGCCATTTTGAAAAAAAATATTTCAAACCTTTAGTCAAATTCTAATGGGTCGATTAAACTGAAACTTGGTAGGAATGATCGACTCATGGTCCTGACAAAGTGTTGTTATTTTTCGCGTCGTTTAGAAATCCAATATGGCAACCACGACCGCCATTTTGAAAAACTATTTTAAACTTAAAGTCAAGTTCTACGGGGCCAATTGAACTGAAATTTTGTTGGAACGATCGACAGTTGGTCCTGACAAAAAGCTGTTATTTTTCGGGTCGATCAGAAATCCAATATGGCCCCCACGGCCGCCATTTTGAAAATTTTCATTTCAAACCTTTAGTCAAATTCTAATGGGACGATTGAACTGAAACTTAGTAGGAATGATCGTCTCATGGTCCTGCCAAAGTGTTGTTAATTTTCAGGTCAATCAGAAATCCAATATGGCCCCCACGGCCGCCATTTTGAAGAAAAAAAAATCAAACCTTAGTCAAGTTTTACTTGGCTGATTGAACTGAAACCTTGTAGGAATTAGCGACTCATGGTCCTGACTAAGTGTTGTTATTTTTTGGGTTGATCAGAAATTAAATATGGCCACCAAGGCCGCCATTTTGAAAAACTATTTCAAACTTAAAGTCAAGTTCTACTAGGCCGATTGAACTGAATCTTGGATGGAATGATTGACTCATGGTCCTGACAAAGTGCTGTTATTTTTCGGGTCAATTAGAAATCCAATATGGCCGCCATTTTAAATTAAAACCAACTTCTACTTGGCGGATTGAACTGAAATTGGTAGGTATGATCAACTCATGGTCCTGACAAAGTGATTTTATTTTTCAGGTCGATCAGAAATTCAATATGACCACCACGGCCGCCATTTTGAAAAAACAAAATATTTCAAACTTCAAATCAAGATCTAATAGGCCCATTTAACTGAAACTAGGCCTAGGAATGATCAACTCATGGTCCTAACAAACTTAACTTAACGTTATACTTAACTCTTTTTTACTCAAATTGGTAGGTATGATTGACATCATTATCTCCACTTCATATTGCAACAAAAAATTAAGTACTGTAGGACTCGGGTGACTGTTCAGGACCATGGGCCTCTTGTTTATCTTATAGATTTGAGGAGCAGCGTCTGCAGTTCATAACCAATAGCATCCGTGATTCTGGTTTGTACAACATAATGGTGCAGTGGCCAAAATCTGTGGGGCAGGACGAGGAGGACTTTTCCAAAACTTTCCAATTTACATTCAAAGTCAACCCAGTAGTCACAGAGCCTATGAATGCTACCGTATTTAGAAGGTAAATATTTTGTACTGTTATTTATTTTCACTGTAACAGGAATACTTTTCTAAATATATCAGCAATTATAGCATTGGAAAAGAAAGTAATGTTTGTTTATATGGGATTTTACATTCTTACAACAGCTAAGGTCATATAATGTGCTATATCTCAATGAAATGTAATAACGCACTTCACCTTACATGACAACTACCAATGTCTGGACCCACACCACCTAACCACATTATACTGACAACTGGCTAAGTCTGGACCCACATCACCTCACCACATCATACTGACAACTGGCTAAGTCTGGACCCACAACACCTTACCACATCATTCTGACAACTGGCTAAGTCTGGACCCACCCCACCCCACCACATCATACTGACAACTGGCTAGATCTGGACCCACCCCACCCCACCACATCATACTGACAACTGGCTAAGTTTGGACCCACAACACCTCACCACATCATTCTGACAACTGGCTTAGTCTGGACCCACACCACCTCACCACATCATACTGACAACTGGCTTAGTCTGGACCAACCCCAGCCCACCACATCATACTGACAACTGGCTTAGTCTGGACCTGCTACACCTAACTACAGTAAACTGAAAACTGGTTAAGTCTGGACCAGCTCCATTTCACTACATTAAACTGACATCTTACTAAGTCACGACCAGCACCACCTTACAACATTATTCTGACAACTGGCTAAGTCTGGACCAACTCCATTTCAACAAATTTGAAGCAATACACCTAACCTCACCTGACAACTGGATAAATCTGGACCCGCTCCACCTCAACAATTTATACTGACAACTGGCTTAGTCGGGACGCACAACACATCATCCCACCTAACAACTGGCTTAGTCTGGACCCACAATACATCACCACATCATACTGACAACAGTTAAGTCTGGACCCACAACACCTCACCACTTTCTACTGACAACTGGCTAAGTCTGGACCCACTACACCTCTCTACATCATACTGACATCTGGCTAAGTCTTAACCCACTCCACGTCTCTACATCAAACTGACATCTGGCTAAGTCTGGACCCACTCCACCTCTCTACATCATACTGACATCTGGCTAAGTCTGGACCCACTCCACGTCTCTACATCAAACTGACAACTGGCTTAGTCTGGACCCACTCCACCTCTCTACATCATACTGACAACAGTTAAGTCTGGACCCACTCCACCTCTCTACATCATACTGACATCTGGCTAAGTCTTGACCCACAACACCTCATCACATCATACTGAGATCTGGCTAAGTCTGGACCCACTCCACCCCTCTACATCATACTGAGATCTGGCTAAGTCTGGACCACCACCTTAAAACATTATTCTGACAACTGGTTAAGTCTGGACTCAATCTATTTGAACAAGTTTGAAGCATGACACCTCACCTCATCTGACAACTGGCTAAGTCTGGACCCACTCCCCCTCTCTACATCATACTGACATCTGGCTAAGTCTTGACCCACTCCACTTCTTCACATCATACTGACAACTGGCCAAGTCTGGACCCACTCCACTTCTTCACATCATACTGACAACTGGCTTAGTCTGCGCCCACAACACATCACCACAGTAAACTCACAACTGGCTTGGTCTGGACCCACTCCACTTCTTAACATCATACTGACAACTGGCTAAGTCTTGACCCACTCCACTTCTTAACATCATACTGACAACTGGCTAAGTCTGGACCCACTCCACTTCTTCACATCATACTGACAACTGGCTTAGTCTGGACCCACAACACCACATCATACTGACAACTGGCTTAGTCTGGACCCACTCTACTTATTCACATCATACTGACAGCTGGCTAAGTCTGGACCCACGTACTGCACCTCTCCAAATCATACCGAGATCTGGATAAGTCTGGACCACCACCTTAAAACATTATTCTGAAACTGGTTAAGTCTGGACTCACTCTATTTCAACAAATTTGAAGCATGACACCTCACCTCATCTGACAACTGGCTAAGTCTGGCCCCTCACCACCTCACCACATTATACTGTCAACTGGCTAAGTCTGGTCTCACTCTTATGATATTGAGATGGTTCTTTACTTAGTCGAACACTTACACATGACTTCAGAGTCTGATGTACAGAAATGATGGCATTTGCAGTAGAGAAATGCGAATATTGACACCGCTATGCAGACATTTTATATATTACTTGACGATTGTAAGTAAATCTGTAAATAGGGGCACTTAAAACTGACATCCTGACGCCACGGTACTCGTAAAGTGTATATCTTGCATGTGACACACTGATCGTAATACCAGACCTAAATCAATATTTCTGAACTGATTATTCTTTCAAAAACGGTGTGTAAATTAAAAATTGCATATATACATATTTGAGTTTTCATCGGTAAGTGTTGGATATGTGCCCAAAAACAAACAAGCGTTCATCCACCTGTCATTTAACAGGGACAACTTGCTATACAGCCAAACTCATTCTACCGCCAAAATGTCTTTGAATGGAAAGTGGGGGTATATCGGGGTTATACTGTACACTATGAAAGTAAAGAGAACGACCGGTAAGGGGCATGTCAAAGAAAATAGAAAAAAAGCTTTGTTCTGAATGCTGAAATAATGAATTTAAAAGTTCTTATGCAGAACACAGTAAGTTGCCTTTTCTTTCACATTTTTCCATTGCTCAGAAATTCAAATGTAAATGAACAAAGATAACTTTCCTTACAAACTCATCAAAATCCACAGTTGAAAGTTTAATGTCTCCTCAATTGAACATTAGTAGTACTGTGGCTGCTGTGAATATTGACCTGTCCAACTATTATACAATTTCAAAATTTAAAGTAAAATCTGCTTCTTCAGTATATCTCAACAAGGAGATATTCTGTTTTTCGCCCACCATCATCTTATAGTGTGCTTTTCAAATCACCCTGCATCCGTCATCCATCGTCCGTCCTTAAACAATTCTTGTTATCGCTATTTCTTAGGAAGTATCAGAGTGATCTTTCTCAAATTGTATTTAATGTAGGTTCCCCTTGGTCTCTAGTTGTACAGGTTTACTTTTGAGACCTATCAGATAAACAAAATGGCCGACAGGCAGCCATCTTGGATTTTGACAGTGAAGGTTTGTTATGGCCATTTCTCAGGAAGTACTGGAGAGATCTTTCCCAAATTTGATATGTAGGTTCCCCTTGGTCTGAAGTTGTGCATGTTTACAATTATCGGATAAACAAAATGGCTGACTGGCGGTCATCTTGATTTTTGACATTGAAGGTTTGTTAGTGCTATTTCTCATGAATAACTTGAGGGATCTTTCTCAAATTTGATATGTAGGTTCCCCTTGATCCCTCTGTTGCATGTTTTATTTTGAGAGTGATCATAAAAACAAAATGGCCGAGGGAAGAACTTAACAGATTTTTCTCATATGCAGTGATCGGTTCTATTTCTTTCACATAAAGTACTGTACTAGTAAATATGTGAAATGACACTTTGAAGGTTGTCTTTTATACACAGCAGTATTATGTTTAGATAAAAAGTTACCTCAAAGTGCATTTACTGTTAACATGACTCGGTCAAACAGATTAGAGAAAAGAAGAGAAAAGATTGAATTGACAAAGAACTAATTATAATGAAGATGGTACAATGCTGGGCACCAAGATCCCTCTGGAAATCCTTGTTTAAGCTTTGTGTTACTAAATATAAATATTAACATCTGTCCCTCTTCAGCTTGGTAAACTCTGACTGCGTATAAACTAGCGTACATAATAATGTATGCGCAATGAAAAAAGGCTTGGCAGATTGATAACTGTTACAAATATGGCGCCCTTCTCGCTTCAGTGAAATAACTGTTCTATGACAGCCATTGTTAAGTTCCTTCAACATTTAGAAACATGGAACATATCCAGGATCCATTATGTCTGATTATACAACAAAGGGATGATAGCAAACTTCTTATTCCATGGATTCACATTCAAAATTATTTGACGTGAAGTAAACAATTATGGCCAGTTCATTTTGCGACGCTAGAGCGTGTCAATACCAGAGCAGTGTGTCAGTGTGTGTACATGACGACCCCCGTTATAAACCGATTAAAATGTTCGAAGTGCTACTAATATTACTTAATTAAAAAAATTAAAAGCGATCAAAAGAAGAAAAATTGTAGTGTTAACTGTATATTTTCTAAATTTACTGCTATTATATAGATATAGATTCACTGGAACCTTATTGTCTAATAGCAACCATGGCTACCATATTTTCTAACTTTACCGCTATTATATAGATATAGATTCACTGGAACCTTATTGTCTAATATCAACCATGGGTACCATATTTTCTAACTTTACCGCTATTATATAGATATAGATTCACTGGAACCTTATTGTCTAATAGCAACCATGGCTACCATATTTTCTAAATTTACCGCTGTTATATAGATATAGATTCACTGGAACCTAATCATCCAATAGCAACCATGGCTACCATATTTTCTAAATTTACCGCTGTTATATAGATATAGATTCACTGGAACCTTATCATCCAATAGCAACCATGGCTACCATATTTTCTAAATTTACCGGTATTATATAGATATAGATTCACTGGAACCTTATTATCCAATAGCAACCAGGGCTACCATATTTACTAACTTTACCGCTATTATATAGATATAGATTCACTGGAACCTTATTGTCTAATAGCAACCATGGCTACCATATTTTCTAACTTTACCGCTATTATATAGATATAGATTCACTGGAACCTTATCATCCAATAGCAACCAGGGCTACCATATTTTCTAACTTTACCGCTATTATATAGATATAGATTCACTGGAACCTTATTGTCTAATAGCAACCATGGCTACCATATTTTCTAACTTTACCGCTATTATATAGATATAGATTCACTGGAACCTTATCATCCAATAGCAACCAGGGCTACCCTCGTAGCAACTGGCTTTGACTGTTATTTTTCTTTGTTTAGCATTTCAAAATAGTTTATCATGTAAATATAAGAATTGACCTTTATTTTGATGGCGTATACAGTAGTATGAAAGCAGTTGGCAACAAACATATTATTTATGGAGCACTTCCCAGGCTAAAAAAAGGTACATTGAGGCATGCCTTTTTCATGCCTTTTTCATGCCTAAAATGTACCTTTGGCCCGAGGTACATTTTAGGCATGCCTAAAATGTACCTCTACTTCTGGGGTATTTTTAAAGTATACCTCAAATGTGCCCCGTTTGGACTCTAATTTTGTCAATGTGCCTCAAATGTGCCCCATTTGGACTCTAATTTTAAAAATGTGCCTCAAATGTGCCCCATTTGGACTTAGGTCTCTTCCACATGCCTCAAATGTGCCCCATTTGGACT
>NW_018408795.1:71739-91465 GCF_002113885.1 Mizuhopecten yessoensis | reverse complement strand
GTACAAATTAGGCACATTTTAGGTATACCTCAGTCAGAGGTATAAAAAAGGCACATTTTAGGCATGCCTTAATTGTGCCTAAAATGTGCCTAAAATGTACCTATATTGAACAGGTTTTAACCCCTCCTATTCTGTCCTCTTTTTCTTCCCTACCCAAAATGTACCTAAGGCATGCCTTAGATATACCTAAGGCATGCCTTAGGTACCCCAAAAAGTGTACCTCAAATGTACCTTTTTTTCCCCTGGGTTATGAGCACCATAGAATATGCTCATTGCCAACTGCATTCATACTACTGTATACGCCATCAAACTAAAGGTCATTCCTTAAATAATCATATTTAACGTATAAAAAACACTGCCAAAGTTAAAACAAAGTTCCTAACTTAATTATTTTGTACTTTAATTCATTAATTTAGTGGAATAAGAAAGGGTTTTTGAAAAATGCCAGGAATAAAACCTCTCTCATTTTGACCTCAATTTCCGTAAAATGATTGTAAAGCTCACAGATTGGTCTCCATGAAATCTTGGATTTATGTTTAAACTTGATTAGTTGGAATAATTATGATGAAATTGAAATTACAATAGTTGACCGAAGAGGAGAATTGGCTCAATGACGATAGATATTATATTTTGTAAGAGAAAAATAATTTAATTGAACAGTTTCTTACTTTGTTTATGTGCTTATTTCCTCTTCACATCTAAACAATAAAAACTATCGATTATATAACTCAGGTTACCTGAAAGGCCCTTAGTGCATGAGCCTCTTTTAAATGTGAGCTAACTTTTGTAAGAAAAGCAAATTTCACTTTTTAATTGTCTGATATCACACTAACTTCTACTACACTACCGGTAACTACTGGTTTAGAAAAAACAAATTATTAATCATAAATACTTGATAATGTTAGATGATAAAATTTGACCCTTCAGTGGTGGCTGTTATGTGAAGATCAAGGGAAGCAACTTTGAGAGTGTGTTTGAACCAAGGCTGATAGCTCATATTGGAAGCACAGAAGTTTCGGACAAGGTGAGTCTGAGTAATTAACTCTGAATGTAGATGTGTGATATTAAGCTGGAAACATTCTCATGTAAAGAGGATTCAAAATTGTTCAAATGGAGGGTCAAATCTCCCCAGGGGCTAAAGGGTAGGTCAAAAAGTGTAATAATTCTCTTTTGTGGAACTTAGAAATGGATATCTGCTTAACTATTTGTTTGGAAACAGTGTTAGGAAATTTAGGGGGGATAGTTTGGCCATATTGCTATAAATGATTTCCTTTAAACGACTCCTTCTTCTTAACCACCGAATGGAATTTAACTAAATTTTACTGGAAGCATCCCTAGGTGGCGGGGATTCAAAATTGTACAAATGGTGGGGCTGACCCCCCAGGGGGCTGAGGGGTGGGGCTAAAAGGGGGCAATTTGGCTTTATTAGGGCCCCGTATCGGAGATATATAGTAATCACTCTGTTTGTTTGTCTGTCTGTCCGTCCACAAATTTTGTTCCTGGCTGATAACTTTGGTATTAATTGACCGATGTACATGAAACTTGGTCAAGATGTTCAGTTCACAAAAATACACACGAAGGTAACAAGTCAAGGTCAAAGGTAAGGGTCATAAGGTTCAAAAAAAGTTTGTTATGATATTATGAAGCAAACTTGATCAGAATTAAACAATGAGTCAACTGACCAAAGGTCAAGGTCATCGGGTCAGGGGTCAAGGTCAAATTTTGTAGCTTTTCACTGGTGAACATTTCGCTATGACATTATGAAGCAAAGTTGTTCGTAATTAAACAAAGAGACACACTGAGGTAAAAAGTCGAGGTCAAAGGTCAAGGTAATTAGATTCAAAGGTCAAGGTCAAATTTTGCATCTTTTCACTGGTGAACATCTCGCTATGACACTTTGAAGCAATGTTGCTCAGAATTAAACAAGGAGTCAAGGTCACTGGGTTAAAGGTGAAGGATAAATTTTGTACTTTTTCCCTGATGAAAATTTTGTTATGACATTATGAAGCTATGTTGTTCAGAACTTAACACAGAGTCAACTGACCTTAGGTCCAGGCTATGATGTCCAAAGGGTCAAGGTCAAGTTTTGTCTTTTTCACTGATGAACATTTTGTTATGATATTAAGAAGCAAAGTTAGTCGGAATTAAGAATAGGTCAACTGACCAAAGATCAGGGTCACTGGGTTCATGGTCAAGGTCTTTTGGGTCCAAAGGTCAAAGACAATGTGGATCTCTGACTTTGACCCTGGCTCTTGATGGAGGAGGTAAATAAGGTGAAATAAAACAAATCAAAGCTAACAAATGAGTATTGCACCAGTATTTACATTTCTGTCAGCCCAGCAAATATGGAGGTGGAAGGAAACAAGACTCACATCATAGTACATGTAAAATGTATATTTTGCTTCCTTGTGATTCTTTTTGAAGTCCAAATGTCAAACGTCAAGCTCAATTACATGTATATGGGCGGATTGCTTCTTGATGATTATGGGGGATATATTGCCACAAGACGTGGCCCTAACTGACCTGTCAGTGTTCTAGTTGCTTTAAGGGACTTCTTCTCTGGAACTAAGAGATGGATATCAACCATATTTGACTGGAAGCATCCCGAGGTGGTGGAGATTCAAAATTGTACAAATGGTGGGGCTGACCCCCCAGGGGGCTTAGGGGCGGGGCTAAAAGGGGGCAATTAGGCTTTATTGCTTTAAGCGACTTCTTCTCTGGAACTAAGAGATGGATATCAACCATATTTGACTGGAAGCATCCCTCGGTGGTGGGGATTCAGAATTGTACAAATGGTGGGGCTGACCCCCCAGGGGGCCGAGGGGAGAGGCCAAAAGGGGGCAATTTGGCTATATTGCTACAAACAACTTCTTCTGTAGAACTATTTACTGGATATCAATCATATTTAATCAAAAGCATTTATGAGAGGCAGGGATTCAAAATTGTACAAATGGTGGGGCTGACCCCCCAGGGGGCTGAGGGGTGGGGCCAAAAAGGGTTATTTGATAAATTGCTTTAAGCAACATCTTCTCTGGAACTAAGAGATGGATACCAACCATATTTGACTGGAAGCATCCCTAGGTGGTGGAGATTCAAAATTGTACAAATGGTGGGGTTGACCCCCAGGGGGCTGATAGCGGGGCCAAAACGGGGCAATTTGGCTATATTGCCATAAACAACTTCTTCTGTAGAACTATGCCATGCCATGGATATCGATCATATTTGGTCGGCAGCATTCATGGGAGGCAGGGATTCAAAATTGTACAAATAGTGGGACTGACCCCCCGGGCTAAGGGGTGGGGCCAAAATAAGTTTTATTACTTGGAAATGGTTGAGATCCCCACCATATAACCATATATACAATTGCTGAGTATATAGAGAAGAATGCACATTTGCTTCCAGGATGGCCCTAGGGTCTGGCCACACCCTCAGAGACATAGTCCCTGGGCCATAACTTTAAAACGGTTGAGATCCCCACCTCAAAACAATATATACAAATGCTGGGCATAAAGAGAGGAATGCAGTCAAGTCTATTAGAATAGACCCTGGGGTCTGACCGAACCCCTAGAGACCTAGTTTCTTAGTCACAGCTTGGAAACAGTTGAGATCACCACCCTATAACCATATATACAATTGCTGAGTATAAAGAAATGAATGCACATATGCTTCCAGGATGTCCTTAGGGACTACCACACCCTTGGATACTTAACCTCAAAATGGTTAAGATCCCCACCCCAAGACTATATATACAATTGTTGCATGGCATAAAGAGACGAATGCAGTCATGATATCAGAATTGACCCCAGGGTCTGGCCCACCATTGCAGACTTAACCCCTGGTTTATAACTTTGAAAGGGTTGAGATCCCCACCCCAAAACTATATATACAAATGCTGGGCAAAAAGAGACAAATGCAGTCATGATATTAGAATTGATCCTGGGGTCTAGCCAAAACCCTAGGGACCTAGTTTCTGAGTCACAGCTTTGAAACAGTTGAGATCCCCACCCCATAACCATACGTAACATTGCTGGGCTTGAAAAATCTAATACAGATATGCTACAAGGATTGGCCTTCGGGTTTGGCATATTCCCTTGGATCTCATTTGGAGAATATTTTGACATGATTGCTTAGATATCCAGGTGAGCGATACAGGCGCCCTCTGGGCCTCTTGTTTATACACATCAGTCAAGTAGTTTAGTGGACTGCCTTTTGGTATTGCAGGGTGTTCTTTTTTGGCCGCTTATCTATAGGTGTCGTGCGTGCACGGAAAGCCCATTTTTTTTTTTTTTTGTAGTTAAGTTATTCATCTGCTGAAAATCTAGTAAAATGTTCAAATTGATTTTTCCAGAATTCATGAAGTCCTGTTTGCAAAATATGTTCCCAATTAAAATATTATATTTGGCATTAATAACAACAGGAAAACGTCAAAAAAGACATTCATGTTTATAATCAGTGAAACTTGAGTTCAAAATAAAGGCCTCTATTTTCTATGCTGTACAGCTGCTTGCTGCCGATGAATACAATGTTCAAACATAGGCTCACCCTGTAGGCAGCAAATATAGTAATTGGCTAATTTCCTTCTTAATTGGGTACTAGCTAAAAACAAATAGAAGACAACATGCAAATTAGTCCCAGAAAACAAGCTTTAAGGACTTCCCACCCTTTGTATTACAAATATTTTTCTTGACATATTTTCGTGTCCTCATTTCCATATTGCATTTCAATACTGTAGTGTAAATTGTAGTTTCACAGGGTAAACAAATCCGTACCTCAGATTTCCATATTTTCTCCATAAAAAAAAAAAAAAAAAATACGGATGGGAGTATACATTTGGAAAGATGGAGAAAACGGAGAAAATACGGAGAAATGAAATACAGAGAAATATGGAAAATAAAAACAAAACTTACCCTGTTTAAATTCAAGACCTAGCTAACTTTGAAAACAATTCAAACCTTAAAATCAGATCATTGTTGGAATAAAATGCATTTCATGACTTTAACATTCAAAGCAAGAACCTATCAATCATAAATACCTGAATATATGCTGGTATTTGCTTCTCAAATACGATTGCTCCTTCATGTATCCTTTCACACAAACCATGACTGACCTGAATGCTTTCAGAATTTGAATGTGAAAATTGACCAATCATAGACCAGGATTCTAGATGGCCCGAAGTGGCTGTGTTTATTAATCATCAATTTTTCCGTATTTTTCTCCGCATCAGAAAAATTGTAAGTCCATAATCCGTATTCTGATTTTGTAAATTTGGTTAAGTCCAATTTCTCCTTATGAAATATTTTCAAAGTATTTTTTTCCGCATTTTCTCCATATTTTCTCCGTATTTTTTCCATATATTCTCCATATAAAAAATGCGGAATTCATTTTTCGCATTTTTCCATATTTACCTAATGGAAAAAATATGGAAAAATGCGGAGTTCTGCTTAAAATATGGAGATTTAAAATGTGGGTAAATAGTACACATGAGTGATGATGATTTGTCAGTCAACGACCAATATCGAGACTTAACAGTGTAATTAGATATAAATTCCGAAATAAATCTTCCAATACAAAGACGTACTTAAACTGACTTGTGGAAAGACACTGACAGGAGATGACTTTAACAAGGTCATATATGAAGCGCAATTGGAATGCTGACTGATGCATTCTGTGTACTGCCCTCACATGTGCATATCATGTGCTTAATACACCAGTTCACTATCTCTAGGTCATTACAATATTCTCTGTCAAGCAAGTAACGCTCTGTCCTGGTAGTGAGTCGTCCGTCCGCCCATCAACTTTTCCTTTAAAACGCTACTCGTCCTGAACGACCCAGTAAATTTTGACTAAATTTAGTCTGGAGTATACTTAGGCCAAGGGCACTCAATTTTGTATAAACAGTGGGTGTGACCCTCCTGGTGGTAGAGAAGCGGGGCCCAATAGGGGAAATAGAGGTATACCTTTAAAATCCTTCTTCTACCACAGGGATTAAAGAATTTCATTCAAATTTGATCTGGAGCATCCTTGGGCCAAGGGCACTCAATTTTGTATTAACGCTGGGTGTGCCACCCCTGGGGGCAGAGGGGTGGGGCCCAATAGGGGAAATAGAGTTAAAACTTCAGAATTAAGGTATTTCATCCCAATTTTGTGGAATAAAATAGGGTTTGTGCCGTGAAAACCCTGCGAATAAAACCTGCATTATTTTATTTAAACCTCCAATCTCATTGTAAAAACTCAAAGGAAATCTGGCATGTATGCAAATGTCTTGTAAGATATGTAAGATATGTATTTTGTATAGTTTGTAGAAACCAAGACTGCAAAATATTTTTAAAAGGCTTTTAATTTCTGTGTTTGTGTCTGTAAAAGGAATCGGAATTGTCAATTTCTATTCTTTACAATAATACACATATCTTTGCCCTATCTACTTTGTTTCTACAACATTCTGACTTCTTTTCTCCCAATTTTACTAGACCTGTATCAACATTGGTGGAAATATGATCAACTGTCCATCACCTGACCTTAGAAACTACACAGGTGTGTCAACAGTCAGCTATGGACTACAGCTGGATGGCCTGAACATGTACAGAAATCTAGGAAATAGCTTTCCTAGTGAAGCCAGAATCACTGTCATTGATGACCCGATAGTCCATACCAACAACGACCTGACCATTGACACTGTCTTCTCCAACAATCTGATTATAAAGGTCAGACACAACCTCACATAGGTTAAATACTTTCAGTTTTAAGTGTTTCACATTATTTGATCCTGCATAATTAAAATTCTTTTTGCAAATTTCAAGGGAGAGGTAAAAAAAATGGATCAAGTGCTTAAAGTACATTTGTGTCTAGAGGTCAAAATTACATAAACACAAGTGTCACACAGATGTTGGTCAGTCACTAAAGGTTACATCAACACAAGGGTACACAGATGTAGGTCAGTCACTCAAGGTTACATCAATTGAAACTTATGGATATAAGTGTTGTTTGTACACAGAGACTCGGGTAGACTAACTAAACATTGACCCCTGGTGTAAGGGTCATTCCACCTTCGAGGGTTTCATCATGGGTTGAACCACTTTGAGTTTGAAGGGGTCAACTGAGATGACTAGGCAATGGGCCTGTTTAGGTAATGTAAATTGATATGCCCAGAGTAACTGGAGAATAGAGGGATGACTGGTCATTCTCAGAGACTGTATCAGACTAGTCACGTGACTGGTCAGTCATCCAAATTAGGTAATGGTAATTTGATATGCCCAACGGAAGGAAGGGTTATTAGGTACAGTGCTGGTCATTCTTAGGAACAGCAGCAGAGTGTTAAGACGTATAATATTTGATGAACCGCCGCCGTCCCCGCCACACTTCCTTCTCAGATGGTGCCTGGGTCTATCTCACGCTTTAGCGCCCTGTACTCAGGGCGATGTTCTGTCCCAACTTCAAAAATTGGCACTAGTCCAAGTGAGAAAACACTGCCAGTTGGTCAAGCATTGGAAATCATACCACCCCCTTCCACTGGGAGTTAGGGTTGGGTAGCTCGCTTCCAACATTCCTGGACTGAAATTCGGAACATGTTTATATTCTTGTGCTAAGGCATCTACATGAGGTTTTTACTTCATTGTGATGCATATTTTACATAACATTACGTAATACCCCCAAGATATAAATATATAATATACTCCTTTCATACGTCATACATGCTCATACACCGTCCCACCAAGCTGTCACACAGCCAGGACGGCACCGTCCAACCAAGCTGTCACACAGCCAGGACAGCATGTTATGAAAGTGAGTTTTTAGTCTTCCTATTACTTCCCTTCATACATGCTCATACGCTAAGGATCCGTCCCACCAAGCTGTGGAGCTAGCAGGACAGCATGTATGAAGGTGAATAAATTAGTCATATGAAGTAAACGTGTCACAAGCTATCTCGCGCGCAACGAGGCGTCATTGAGGACACGCGCCCCTCAAGTGACTTGTAGGTGACACGTCGACTATATGACACAGCTGAGATAGCCCCTTAACCCAAATATAGGTAGGATAAATCAAAGTATAATGAAAATAAATATCTAGAAACATATACATTGCTTTGAGTCTTTTGTGTATAAACACAAGGGTCACACATATGTAGGTCAGTCACTCAAGGTTACATCAACACAAGGGTCAAACAGTTGTTGGTCAGTCACTC
Organism: Mizuhopecten yessoensis; assembly: GCF_002113885.1. Taxonomy (NCBI): domain Eukaryota; kingdom Metazoa; phylum Mollusca; class Bivalvia; order Pectinida; family Pectinidae; genus Mizuhopecten; species Mizuhopecten yessoensis. The sequence goes on along the minus strand of NW_018408795.1, from coordinate 83,286 downwards.
AGGGTTACATCACCACAAGGGTAAAACAGTTGTAGGTCAGTCACTCAAGGTTACATCAACACAAGGGTCAAACAGTTGTAGGTCAGTCACTCAGGGTTACATCAACAAAATGGGTCACACAGATTAAGTCAGTCACTCAAGGATACATGAACACCACGGTCAAACAAATGAACACAAGGGTCAAACAGATATAGGTCAGTCCCTCAGAGGTACATCAACACAAGGGTCAAATAGATGCAGGTCAGTCACTCAAGGTTACATTAACAGTTGGGTCACACAGATGTAGGTGAGTCACTCAAGGTTACATTAACAGAAGGGTCACACAGATGTAGGTCAGTCACTCAAGATTATATTAACACAATGGTCACATAGATGTAGGTCAGTCACTCAAGATAACATCAATACAAGGGTCACACAGATGTAGGTGAGTCACTCAAGGTTACATCAATACAAGGGTCACACAGATGTAGGTCAGTCACTCAAGGTTGCATCAATACAAGGGTCACACAGATGTAGGTCAGTCACTCAAGGGTAAATCAACACAAGGGTCACAAAGATGAAGGTCAGTCACTCAAGGTTACATCAACACAAGGGTCACACAGATGTAGGTCAGTCACTCAAGGTTAAATCAACACAAGGGTCACATAGATGTAGGTCAGTCACTCAAGGCTAAATCAACACAAGGGTCACAAAGATGAAGGTCAGTCACTCAAGGTTAAATCAACACAAGGGTCACAAAGATGTAGGTAGTACCATGCTATTTGTTGAGGCCATATTTCATTCATCAGAAATTGATACAAACTCCTTTAAAAATTTAAGTTTTTGAGCAATAAGAAAAATGTATGGACCCAATGTGACAAAATGTGTTTATACAAATGAATATTAATTATATTTTAGTGACAATTTAAAAAAAAATACAATTCCTATTTTACAACTATCGCAGGGTTCAAACCTTGACAAGGCTTGTGAAGATAGTTTTGAAATAAAACTTGGAGATGACGTCTGTCCAATTCAATCGAAGACCAGCACTGAGGTAAAATGTACTCCAGTGATCGTATTCCCAGGGGAAAGTAAAGAAGTAGAACTCAAGGTAAGCACTGGCCCCTTAACTATATCCACTAAATTATACCCCTGATTTGGCATGGAGTATATAGTAATCTGTTTGTCAGTGATTACTTGTGTATGTCTGTGCTGTCTGTCTGTTTGTCCATCCCTCCCTAGTAAGAAGCTTGTGTACAAGATATCTCATGAACCCCTTAACAGATTCAGTGTGTATTTACCCCATAGTATTGTGATTTCAAGTTCTACACCTGAATAGATATAGTTAGTCATCGAACAAGAGTAAAGGCTGAGATCAAGTTCAAAGGTTATACAGAAGCTTGACCACTTTTCAAGTAAAAAAGTGTGTTCAAGATATCTGATGCACCCATAAACAGATTTAGTTCGATTTAGTACAATAGTTTAGTAATTAACATTAAGCGCTGCATCAGTCGAAGGATGTGCTACTTTTGTAACCTGGGTTAACGTAAATATAATAGAAAAGCATCGATCCAGGAGTAGAGCCAACGCCGTTATTGTAGTTTAGATTTGGTAGGTTCCGTTATCCCTTGCCTGGATACCAACCAGTATGCCGGGCGATTGAAGAATAGGAAAATAAGCGGAGTCAATCGTAACAAGCTCAGGATAAGTTGAATCTTATTTAATGGGTATGTCTACTGGTTTCGCCCGAACAGTGGGCTTCTTCAGGACCTGAAGAAGCCGACTGTTCGGGGGAAACCGGTAGACATACCCATTAAATAAGATTCAACTTATCCTGAGCTTGTTGCGATTGACTCCTACGCTTATAATAGAAAAAGATACACTGACTGAAGTTGAAATACTGGTATATAACCTGGACTGACATATAGGGACCATTGTATACCTTGACACCTGATATATAACCAGGACTGACATATAGGGACCATGGTATACCTTTACACCTGGTGTATTACCTGGACTAGCTGACATATAGGGACCATGGTATACCTTTACACCTGGTGTATTACCTGGACTGACATAAAGGGACCATGGTATACCTTTACACTTGGTGTATTACCTGGACTGACATGGACGTACCATGTCATAACTTTACACCCTGTGTATTACCTGGACTGACTTATAGGGATCATGGTATACCTTTACACATGGTGTATTACCTGGACTGACATATAGGGATCATGGTATACCTTTACACCTGGTGTATAACCTGGACTGTCATATAGGGACAATGGTATACCTTTACACCTGGTGTATTACCTGGATTGACATAGGGACCATGGTATACCTTTACACCCTGTGTAATACCTGGACTGACATAGAGGTACCATGATGTACCTTTACACTCAGTGTATAACCTGGACTGACACATAGGGACCAAGGTATACCTTGACACCTGATATATAACCAGGACTGACATATAGGGACCATGGTATACCTTTACACCTGGTGTATTACCTGGACTAGCTGACATATAGGGACCATGGTATACCTTTACACCTGGTGTATTACCTGGACTGACATAAAGGGACCATGGTATACCTTTACACTTGGTGTATTACCTGGACTGACATAGAGGTACCATGTCATAACTTTACACCCTGTGTATTACCTGGACTGACTTATAGGGATCATGGTATACCTTTACACATGGTGTATTACCTGGACTGACATATAGGGATCATGGTATACCTTTACACCTGGTGTATTACCTGGACTGACATATAGGGACCATGGTATACCTTTACACCTGGTGTATTACCTGGACTGACATATAGGGACCATGGTATACCTTTACACCTGGTGTATTACCTGGACTGACATATAGGGACCATGGTATACCTTTACACCTGGTGTATTACCTGGACTGACATATAGGGACCATGGTATACCTTTACACCTGGTGTATTACCTGGACTGACATATAGGGACCATGGTATACCTTTACACCTGGTGTATTACCTGGACTGACATATAGGGACCATGGTATACCTTTACACCTGGTGTATTACCTGGACTGACATATAGGGACCATGGTATACCTTTACACCTGGTGTATTACCTGGACTGACATATAGGGACCATGGTATACCTTTACACCTGGTGTATTACCTGGACTGACATATAGGGACCATGGTATACCTTTACACCTGGTGTATTACCTGGACTGACATATAGGGACCATGGTATACCTTTACACCTGGTGTATTACCTGGACTGACATATAGGGACCATGGTATACCTTTACACCTGGTGTATTACCTGGACTGACATATAGGGACCATGGTATACCTTTACACCTGGTGTATTACCTGGACTGACATATAGGGACCATGGTATACCTTTACACCTGGTGTATTACCTGGACTGACATATAGGGACCATGGTATACCTTTACACCTGGTGTATTACCTGGACTGACATATAGGGACCATGGTATACCTTTACACCTGGTGTATTACCTGGACTGACATATAGGGACCATGGTATACCTTTACACCTGGTGTATTACCTGGACTGACATATAGGGACCATGGTATACCTTTACACCTGGTGTATTACCTGGACTGACATATAGGGACCATGGTATACCTTTACACCTGGTGTATTACCTGGACTGACATATAGGGACCATGGTATACCTTTACACCTGGTGTATTACCTGGACTGACATATAGGGACCATGGTATACCTTTACACCTGGTGTATTACCTGGACTGACATATAGGGACCATGGTATACCTTTACACCTGGTGTATTACCTGGACTGACATATAGGGACCATGCTATACCTTTACACCTGGTATATTACCTGGACTGACATATAGGGACCATGGTATACCTTTACACCTGGTGTATTACCTGGACTGACATATAGGGACCATGGTATACCTTTACACCTGGTGTATTACCTGGACTGACATATAGGGACCATGGTATACCTTTACACCTGGTGTATTACCTGGACTGACATATAGGGACCATGGTATACCTTTACACCTGGTGTATTACCTGGACTGACATATAGGGACCATGGTATACCTTTACACCTGGTGTATTACCTGGACTGACATATAGGGACCATGGTATACCTTTACACCTGGTGTATTACCTGGACTGACATATAGGGACCATGGTATACCTTTACACCTGGTGTATTACCTGGACTGACATATAGGGACCATGGTATACCTTTACACCTGGTGTATTACCTGGACTGACATATAGGGACCATGGTATACCTTTACACCTGGTGTATTACCTGGACTGACATATAGGGACCATGGTATACCTTTACACCTGGTGTATTACCTGGACTGACATATAGGGACCATGGTATACCTTTACACCTGGTGTATTACCTGGACTGACATATAGGGACCATGGTATACCTTTACACCTGGTGTATTACCTGGACTGACATATAGGGACCATGGTATACCTTTACACCTGGTGTATTACCTGGACTGACATATAGGGACCATGGTATACCTTTACACCTGGTGTATTACCTGGACTGACATATAGGGACCATGGTATACCTTTACACCTGGTGTATTACCTGGACTGACATATAGGGACCATGGTATACCTTTACACCTGGTGTATTACCTGGACTGACATATAGGGACCATGGTATACCTTTACACCTGGTGTATTACCTGGACTGACATATAGGGACCATGGTATACCTTTACACCTGGTGTATTACCTGGACTGACATATAGGGACCATGGTATACCTTTACACCTGGTGTATTACCTGGACTGACATATAGGGACCATGGTATACCTTTACACCTGGTGTATTACCTGGACTGACATATAGGGACCATGGTATACCTTTACACCTGGTGTATTACCTGGACTGACATATAGGGACCATGGTATACCTTTACACCTGGTGTATTACCTGGACTGACATATAGGGACCATGGTATACCTTTACACCTGGTGTATTACCTGGACTGACATATAGGGACCATGGTATACCTTTACACCTGGTGTATTACCTGGACTGACATATAGGGACCATGGTATACCTTTACACCTGGTGTATTACCTGGACTGACATATAGGGACCATGGTATACCTTTACACCTGGTGTATTACCTGGACTGACATATAGGGACCATGGTATACCTTTACACCTGGTGTATTACCTGGACTGACATATAGGGACCATGGTATACCTTTACACCTGGTGTATTACCTGGACTGACATATAGGGACCATGGTATACCTTTACACCTGGTGTATTACCTGGACTGACATATAGGGACCATGGTATACCTTTACACCTGGTGTATTACCTGGACTGACATATAGGGACCATGGTATACCTTTACACCTGGTGTATTACCTGGACTGACATATAGGGACCATGGTATACCTTTACACCTGGTGTATTACCTGGACTGACATATAGGGACCATGGTATACCTTTACACCTGGTGTATTACCTGGACTGACATATAGGGACCATGGTATACCTTTACACCTGGTGTATTACCTGGACTGACATATAGGGACCATGGTATACCTTTACACCTGGTGTATTACCTGGACTGACATATAGGGACCATGGTATACCTTTACACCTGGTGTATTACCTGGACTGACATATAGGGACCATGGTATACCTTTACACCCGGTGTATTACCTGGACTGACATATAGGGACCATGGTATACCTTTACACCTGGTGTATTACCTGGACTGACGTATAGGGACCATGCTATACCTTTACACCTGGTATATTACCTGGACTGACATATAGGGACCATGGTATACCTTTACACCTGGTGTATTACCTGGACTGACATATAGGGACCATGGTATACCTTTACACCTGGTGTATTACCTGGACTGACATATAGGGACCATGGTATACCTTTACACCTGGTGTATTACCTGGACTGACATATAGGGACCATGGTATACCTTTACACCTGGTGTATTACCTGGACTGACATATAGGGACCATGGTATACCTTTACACCTGGTGTATTACCTGGACTGACATATAGGGACCATGGTATACCTTTACACCTGGTGTATTACCTGGACTGACATATAGGGACCATGGTATACCTTTACACCTGGTGTATTACCTGGACTGACATATAGGGACCATGGTATACCTTTACACCTGGTGTATTACCTGGACTGACATATAGGGACCATGGTATACCTTTACACCTGGTGTATTACCTGGACTGACATATAGGGACCATGGTATACCTTTACACCTGGTGTATTACCTGGACTGACATATAGGGACCATGGTATACCTTTACACCTGGTGTATTACCTGGACTGACATATTGGGACCATGGTATACCTTTACACCTGGTATATTACCTGGACTGACATATAGGGACCATGGTATACCTTTACACCTGGTGTATTACCTGGACTGACATATAGGGACCATGGTATACCTTTACACCTGGTGTATTACCTGGACTGACATATAGGGACCATGGTATACCTTTACACCTGGTGTATTACCTGGACTGACATATAGGGACCATGGTATACCTTTACACCTGGTGTATTACCTGGACTGACATATAGGGACCATGGTATACCTTTACACCTGGTGTATTACCTGGACTGACATATAGGGACCATGGTATACCTTTACACCTGGTGTATTACCTGGACTGACATATAGGGACCATGGTATACCTTTACACCTGGTGTATTACCTGGACTGACATATAGGGACCATGGTATACCTTTACACCTGGTGTATTACCTGGACTGACATATAGGGACCATGGTATACCTTTACACCTGGTGTATTACCTGGACTGACATATAGGGACCATGGTATACCTTTACACCTGGTGTATTACCTGGACTGACATATAGGGACCATGGTATACCTTTACACCTGGTGTATTACCTGGACTGACATATAGGGACCATGGTATACCTTTACACCTGGTGTATTACCTGGACTGACATATAGGGACCATGGTATACCTTTACACCTGGTGTATTACCTGGACTGACATATAGGGACCATGGTATACCTTTACACCTGGTGTATTACCTGGACTGACATATAGGGACCATGCTATACCTTTACACCTGGTATATTACCTGGACTGACATATAGGGACCATGGTATACCTTTACACCTGGTGTATTACCTGGACTGACATATAGGGACCATGGTATACCTTTACACCTGGTGTATTACCTGGACTGACATATAGGGACCATGGTATACCTTTACACCTGGTGTATTACCTGGACTGACATATAGGGACCATGGTATACCTTTACACCTGGTGTATTACCTGGACTGACATATAGGGACCATGGTATACCTTTACACCTGGTGTATTACCTGGACTGACATATAGGGACCATGGTATACCTTTACACCTGGTGTATTACCTGGACTGACATATAGGGACCATGGTATACCTTTACACCTGGTGTATTACCTGGACTGACATATAGGGACCATGGTATACCTTTACACCTGGTGTATTACCTGGACTGACATATAGGGACCATGGTATACCTTTACACCTGGTGTATTACCTGGACTGACATATAGGGACCATGGTATACCTTTACACCTGGTGTATTACCTGGACTGACATATAGGGACCATGGTATACCTTTACACCTGGTGTATTACCTGGACTGACATATAGGGACCATGGTATACCTTTACACCTGGTGTATTACCTGGACTGACATATAGGGACCATGGTATACCTTTACACCTGGTGTATTACCTGGACTGACATATAGGGACCATGGTATACCTTTACACCTGGTGTATTACCTGGACTGACATATAGGGACCATGGTATACCTTTACACCTGGTGTATTACCTGGACTGACATATAGGGACCATGGTATACCTTTACACCTGGTGTATTACCTGGACTGACATATAGGGACCATGGTATACCTTTACACCTGGTGTATTACCTGGACTGACATATAGGGACCATGGTATACCTTTACACCTGGTGTATTACCTGGACTGACATATAGGGACCATGGTATACCTTTACACCTGGTGTATTACCTGGACTGACATATAGGGACCATGGTATACCTTTACACCTGGTGTATTACCTGGACTGACATATAGGGACCATGGTATACCTTTACACCTGGTGTATTACCTGGACTGACATATAGGGACCATGGTATACCTTTACACCTGGTGTATTACCTGGACTGACATATAGGGACCATGGTATACCTTTACACCTGGTGTATTACCTGGACTGACATATAGGGACCATGGTATACCTTTACACCTGGTGTATTACCTGGACTGACATATAGGGACCATGGTATACCTTTACACCTGGTATATTACCTGGACTGACATATAGGGACCATGGTATACCTTTACACCTGGTGTATTACCTGGACTGACATATTGGGACCATGCTATACCTTTACACCTGGTAAATTACCTTGACTGACATATAAGGACCATGGTATACCTTTACACCTGGTATATTACCTGGACTGACATATTGGGACCATGGTATACCTTTACACCTGGTGTATTACACCATGGTATACCTTTACACCTGGTGTATAACCTGGACTGACATAAAGGGACCATGGTATACCTTTACACCCGGTGTATTACCTGGACTGACATATTGGGACCATGCTATACCTTTACACCTGGTATATTACCTGGACTGACATATTGGGACCATGCTATACCTTTACCCCTGGTAAATTACCTTGACTGACATATAGGGACCATGGTATACCTTTACACCCTGTGTATTACCTGGACTGACATATAGGGATCATGGTATCCCTTTACACCTGGTGTATTACCTGGACTGACATAGAGGTACCAAGTAATAACTTTACACCCTCTTTATTACCTGGACTTTACACCCTGTGTATTACCTGGACTGACATATAGGGATCATGGTATCCCTGACATATAGGGATCATGGTATCCCTTTACACCTGGTGTATTACCTGGACTGACATATAGGGACCATGGTATACCTTTACACCTGGTGTATTACCTGGATTGAGATAGGGACCATGGTTTATCTTTACACCCTGGGTAATACCTGGACTGACATATAGGTACCATGATGTACCTTTACACCCAGTGTATAACCTGAACTGACACATAGGGACCATGGTATACCTCTACACCCAGTGTATTACCTGGACTGTCATATTGGGAAAATGGTATACCTTTACACCTGGTGTATTACCTGGATTGAGATAGGGACCATGGTTTATCTTTACACCCTGTGTAATACCTGGACTGACATATAGGTACCATGATGTACCTTTACACCCAGTGTATAACATGGACTGACATATAGGGACCATGGTATACCTTTACACCCGGTGTATTACCTGGACTGACATATAGGTATCATGTCATACCTTTACAGCTGATATGTAACCTGGACTGACATATAGGGATCATGGTATAACTTTACACCCTGTGTATACCTGGACTGACATATAGGGACCATGGGATACCTTTACACCTGGTGTATTACCTGGACTGACATATATTGACCATGCTATACCTTTACACCCAGTGTATTACCTGGACTGACATATAGGTATCATGTCATACCTTTACAGCTGATATGTAACCTGGACTGACATATAGGGATCATGGTATACCTTTACACCCTGTGTATACCTGGACTGACATATAGGGACCATGGTATACCTTTACACCTGGTGTATTACCTGGACTGACATATAGGGATCATGGTATACCTTTACCCCCTGTGTATACCTGGACTGACATATAGGGCCCATGGTATCCCTTTACACCTGGTGTATTACCTGGACTGACATATATTGACCATGCTATACCTTTACACCCAGTGGTTTACCTGGACTGACGTATAGGAATCATGTCATACCTTTACACCTGGTGTTTAACCTGGACTGACACATAGGGACCATGGTATACCTCTACCCCCAGTGTATTACCTGGACTGTCATATCGGCACAACGGTATACCTTTACACCTGGTGTATTACCTGGATTGACATAGGGACCATGGTTTATCTTTACACCCAGTGTATTACCTAGACTAGCTGATATATAGGGACCATGGTATACCTTTACATCTGGTGTATTACCTGGACTTACATATAGGGACCATGCTATACCTTTACACCTGGTATATTACCTGGACTGACATATAGGGACCATGGTATACCTTAACACCTGGTATATAACCTGGACTGACATAGAGGTACCATGTCATAACTTTCCACCCTGTGTATTACATGGACTGACATATAGGGATCATGGTATACCTTTACACATGGTGTATTACCTGGACTGACATATAGGGATCATGGTATACCTTTACACCTGGTGTATTACCTGGACTGTCATATAGGGACAATGGTATACCTTTACACCATGTGTAATACCCCGACTGACATAGAGGTACCATGATGTACCCTTACACCGGGTGTATAACCTGGACTGACACATAGGGACCATGGTATACCTTTACACCTGGTGTATAACCTGGACTGGCATATAGCGACCATATGGTATACCTTTACACGTGGTGTATAACCTGGCCTGACGGAGAGGTACCATGATGTACCCTTACACAGGGTGTATAACCTGGACAGGCATATAGCGACCATATGGTATACCTTTACACATGGTGTATTACCTGGCCTGACGTAGAGGTACCATGTTGTACCTTTACACCTTTACACCTGGTGTATTACCTAGACTGACATATATAGACCATGGTATTCCTTTACACCTGGTATAGGTGTATTACCTGGACTCACATATAGGGATCATGGTATACCTTTACACCTGGTGTATAACCTGGCCTGACGTAGAGGTACCATGATGTACCTTTACACCTGGTGTATAACCTGGACTGGCATATAGCGACCATGGTATACCTTTAAACCCACTGTATTACCTGGACTGACATTTAGGGACCATGGTATACCTTTACACCTGGTGTATAACCTGGCATGACGTAGAGGTACCATGTTGTACCTTTACACCTGGTGTCTAACCTGGACTGGCATATAGCGACCACGGTATACCTTTAAACCCCCTGTATTACCTGGACTGACATATAGGGACCATGGTATACCTTTACACCCAGTGTATAACCTGGACTAGCTGATATGTATGGACCATGATATAGCTTTACACCTGGTGTATAACCTGGACTGACATATAATGACCATGGTGTACCTTTACACCTGGTGTATAACCTGGACTGACATATAGGGACCATGGTATACCTTTACACCCTGTGTATTACCTGGACTGACATATAGGGACCATGCTATACCCTTACACCCAGTGTATTACCTGGACTGACATAAAGGTATCATGTCATACCTTTACACCTGGTGTAAAACCTGGACTGGCATATAGGGACCATGCTATACCTTTAATTTACACCCAGTGTATTATCTGCATTGACATGTAGGGGCCATGGTATACCCTTACACCCTGTGTT
>NW_018408795.1:68439-68581 GCF_002113885.1 Mizuhopecten yessoensis | reverse complement strand
ATTTACACCTTGTGTATAACCTGGACTGACATATATGGACCATGGCATACATTTACACTCAGTGTATTACCTGGACTGACATATAGGGACCATGGTTTACCTTTACACCTGGTGTATTTCCTGGACTGACATAAAGAGACCT
>NW_018408795.1:64677-65072 GCF_002113885.1 Mizuhopecten yessoensis | reverse complement strand
CTGACATATAGGGACCATGCTATACCTTTACACCTGGTGTATTACATAGACTGACATATATAGACCATGGTTTACCTTTAATTGACACCTTGTGTATAACCTGGACTGACATATATGGACCATGGTATACCTTTACACTCAGTGTATTACCTGGACTGACATATACGGACCATGGTTTACCTTTACACCTGGTGTATTTCCGGGACTGAGATATAGGGACCATGGTATACCTTTACACCTGTTGTATTACCTGGACTGACATATAGGGACCATGCTATACCTTTACACCCAGTGTATTACCTTGACTGACATATAGGTATCATGTCATACCTTTACACCTGGTGTATAACCTGGACTGGCATATAGGGACCATGATATACCTTAAATTTACACCA
>NW_018408795.1:63304-63517 GCF_002113885.1 Mizuhopecten yessoensis | reverse complement strand
TATCATGTCATACCTTTACACCTGGTATATAACCTGGACTGACATTTAGGGACCATGGTATACCTTGACACCTGGTATATTACCAGGACTGTCATATAGGGACCATGGTATACCCTTACACCTGGAATTATACCTGGACTGACATATAGGGACCATGGTATACCTTTACACCTGGTATATTACCTGGACTGATATATAGGGACCATGGTATAA
>NW_018408795.1:40389-57590 GCF_002113885.1 Mizuhopecten yessoensis | reverse complement strand
CATGGTATACCTTTACACATGGTGTATTACCTGGACTGACATATATGGAACATGGTTTACCTTTACACAAGGTGTATTACCTGGACTGATATATATGGACCATGGTAAACCTTTACACATGGTGTTTTATCTAGACTGACATATAGGGACTATGGAATACCTTTACACATGCTGTATTACCTGGACTGACATTGAGGGACCATGGTATACCTTTACACCTGGTGTTTTACCTGGACTGACATATATTATATTTACCTGGACTGACATATAGGGACCATCGTATACCTTTACACCTGGTGTATTACTACCTGTTATATATTTACCTGGACTGACATATAGGGACCATGGAATACCTTTACACATGGTGTATTACCTGGACTGATATATATGGACCATGGTAAACCTTTACACATGGTGTTTTATCTAGACTGACGTATAGGGACTATGGAATACCTTTACACATGCTGTATTAGTATAACCTGGACTGACATATAGGGACCATGGTATACCTTTACACCTGGTGTATTTTCACGACTAGCTGACATATAGGGACCATGGTATACCTTTATACCTGTTATATATTTACCTAGACTGACATATAGGGACCATGGAATACCTTTATACCTGTTATATATTTACCTAGACTGACATATAGGGACCATGATAAAGCTTTACACCTGGTGTATTTTTACGACTAGCTGACATATAGGGACCATGGTATACCTTTACACCTGGTGTATAACCTGGACAAGCTGACATATAGGGACCATGGTTTACCTTTACATCTGGTGTATTACCTGGATTGACATAGGGACCATGGTATACCTTTACAGCTGGTGTATAACCTGGACTGACATATATGGACCATGGTATACCTTTACACCCGGTGTATTACCTGGACTAGCTGATATATATGGACCATGATAAAGCTTTACGCCTGGTGTATAACCTGAACTGACATATAGGGACCATGGGATACCTTTACACCTGGGGTATAACCTGGACTGACATATATGGACCATGGTATACCTTTACAGCTGGTGTATAACCTGGACTGACACATAGGGACCATGGTATACCTTTACACCCAGTGTATTACCTGGACTAGCTGATATATATGGACCATGATAAAGCTTTACACCTGGTGTATAACCTAGACTGACACATACAGACCATGGTATACCTTTACACCTGGTGTATAACCTGAACTGACATATAGGGACCATGGTATTCCTTTACAGCTGGTGTATAACCTGGACTGACATATATGGACCATGGTATACCTTTACTCCCAGTGTATTACCTGAACTGACATATAGGGACCATGGTATACCTTTACACCCAGTGTATTACCTTGACCGACATATTGGGACCATGGTATACCTTTACACCCTGTGTATAACTTGGACTGACATGTAGGTACCATGGTATACCTTTACACTTGGTGTATTACCTTTACTGACATATAGGGACCATGCTATACCTTTACACAGGGTGTATTACCTGGACTTACATAAAGGGACCATGGTATACCTTTACACCTGGTGTATTACCTGACCTGACATATAAGCACCATGGTATACCTTTACACAGGGTGTATTACCTGGATTGACATATAGGGACCATGGTATACCTTTCCACCTGGTGTTTTACCTGGACTGACATATATGGAACATGGTTGAACTGACATATAGGGACCGTGGTAGACCTTTACACCCTGTGTATTCCCTGGACTGACATATAGGGACTATGGAATACCTTTACACATGGTGTATTAATATAACTGGACTGACGTTTAGGGACCATGGTATACCTTTACACCCAATGTATTACCTGGACTGACATATAGGGACCATGGAATACCTTTACACCTGGTGTTTTACCTGGACTGACATATAGGGACCATGATATACCTTTAAACATGGTGTATAACCTGTACTGACATATATGGACCATGCATGGTATACCTTTACACCTGGTGTTTTACCTGGACTGACATATATGGACCATGTCATACCTTTACACATGGTGTATAACCTTGACTGACATATATGGAACATGGTATACCTTTACACCTGGTGTATTACCTGGACTGACATATAGGGACCATGCTATACCTTTACACATGGTGTTTTATCTAGACTGACATAAAGGGACCATGGTATACCTTTACACCTGGTGTATTACCTGTACTGACATATATGGACCATGGTATACCTTTACAGCTGGTGTATAACCTGGACTGGCATATAGGGACCATGCTATACCTTTAATTTACACCCAGTGTATTACCTGGACTGACATATAAGGGCCATGGTATACCTTTACACCTGGTGTATTACCTGGACTGACATATTGGGACCATGCTATACTTTTACAACCTGTCTATTTCCTGGACTGACATATATAGGGACCATGCTAAACCTTTACACCTGGTATATAACCTGGACTGACATATATGGACCATGGTATAACTTGACACCTGGTATATTACCTGGACTGACATATAGGGACCATGATAAAGCTTTACACCTGGTGTATAACCTGGACTGACATATATGGACCATGTCATGCCTTTACACATGGTGTATAACCTTGACTGACATATATGGAACATGGTATACCTTTACACCTGGTGTTTTACCTGGACTAGCTGACATATAGGGACCATGGTATACCTTTACCTGACATATAGGGACCATGGTATACCTTTACCTGACATATAGGGACCATGGTATACCTTTACACCCTGTGTATAACTTGGACTGACATGTAGGGACCATGGTATCCCTTTACACAAGGTGTATTACCTAGACTGACATATATGGACCATGGTATACCTTTACAGCTGGTGTATAACCTGGACTGACATATAGGGACCATGGTATACCTTTACCTGACATATAGGGACCATGGTATACCTTTACCTGACATATAGGGACCATGGTATACCTTTACAGCTGGTGTATAACCTGGACTGACATATAGGGACCATGCTATACCTTTACACCTGGTATATTACCTGGACTGACATATAGGGATCATGGTATACCTCTACACATGGTGTATTACCTGGACTGATATATATGGACCATGGTAAACCTTTACACATGGTGTTTTATCTAGACTGACATATAGGGACCATGGTATACCTTTACACATGGTCTATTACCTGGACTGACATTTAGGGACCATGGTATACCTTTACACCTGGGGTTTTACCTGGACTAGCTGACATATAGGGACCATGGTATACCTTTACAGCTGGTGTATAACCTGGACTGACATATAGGGACCATGGTATACCTTTACCTGACATATAGGGACCATGGTATACCTTTACAGCTGGTGTATAACCTGGACTGACATATAGGGACCATGATATACCTTTACACCTGGTATATTACCTGGACTGACATATAGGGACCATGATATACCTTTAAACATGGTGTATAACCTGAACTGACATATAGGGACCATGGTATACCTTTACACAAGGTGTATAACCTTGACTGACATATATGGAACATGGTATACCTTTACACCTGGTGTTTTATCTGGACTGACATAGACAGAGATAGATGATGGCAGTTTAAAACACTTCAAGAAACTCATAACTGAGAAGGATATAGTAGTAAGTTCTTTAATGAAATGATTGAATTTTACATTTGCTGTATATATGAACTAACAGGGAAATTTCTTTTCTTGCCAAATTGTAAGTCATGCTGTCCCAAAGTGCATACCGTGGAATCCGCTAATTATGATACTGTATTTTCCAGAGAAAAATATTATAATAACCGATATATATATTATAATAAACAGACCAGGATTTCATCAGCAGTTGTATTTTTTTTCAGGTTATCATTGGAAATTTTCAGTCAACAGTGGGAGTGGTGAAGATAAAGTCATTTTGGGCTACATGGCAGTTTATTATCATCTCTGCAAGTGTTGGCGGCTGTATTCTACTGATCCTAATTATTTTCATCATAGTCAAGTGCTATCGCCGTTGTCAGTCAAATAAACTCAAATATCGTAAGAGTTCAGGTAAGTAGAAAAGAACCTTTTTGTAATGCTAAGTCACAATAATCCAGCCATTACCCTAAACCCATGGTCCCATATTCCATCCACCACTAAACCCATGGTCTCATTGTCCAGCAACCACTAAACCCATGGTCCCATTGTCCAGCAACCACTAAACCCATGGTCCCATTGTCCAGCAACCACTAAACCCATGGTCCCATTGTCCAGCAACCACTAAACCCATGGTCCCATTGTCCAGCAACCACTAAACCCATGGTCCCATTGTCCAGCAACCACTAAACCCATGGTCCCATTGTCCAGCAACCACTAAACCCATGGTCCCATTGTCCAGCAACCACTAAACCCATGGTCCCATTGTCCAGCAACCACTAAACCCATGGTCCCATTGTCCAGCAACCACTAAACCCATGGTCCCATTGTCCAGCAACCACTAAACCCATGGTCCCATTGTCCAGCAACCACTAAACCCATGGTCCCATTGTCCAGCAACCACTAAACCCATGGTCCCATTGTCCAGCAACCACTAAACCCATGGTCCAATTGTCCATTTACCACTAAACCCATGGTCCCATTATCCATTTACCACTAAACCCATGGTCCCACCATCCCACCATCACCAATATAATCCTATAGTCCTACTATCTAGCCACCATCAATCTCATGGTCCCACTTTTCAATCAAAATCAATCCCATGGTCCCACTATTCAATCAACACTAATCCCATAGTCCCACTATTCAATCAACACTAATCCCATGGTCCCACTATTCAATCAACACCAATCCCATAGTCCCGCTATTCAATAAACACTAATCCCATGGTACCACTATTCAATCAACACCATGCAATCGCATGGTACCACTATTCAATCAATACCAATCCCATAGTCCCCCTATTCAATCAACACTAATCCCATGGTCCCACTATTCATTCAACACCAATCCCATAGTCCCACTATTCAATCAACACCGATCCCATGGTCCCACTATTCATTCAACACTAATCCCATAGTCCCACTATTCAATCAACACCAATCCCATAGTCCCACTATTCAATCAACACTGACTCCATGGTCCCACTATTCAATCAACACTAATCCCATAGTCACACTATTCAATCAACACTAATCCCATGGTCCCACTATTCAATCAACACCAATCCCATGGTACCACTATTCAATCAACACTGACTCCATGGTCCCACTATTCAATCAACACTAATCCCATAGTCCCTCTATTCAATCAACACTAATCCCATGGTCCCACTATTCAATCAACACCAATCCCATAGTCCCACTATACAATCAACATTAATCCCATGGTACCACTATTCAATCAACACCATGCAATCGCATGGTACCACTCTTCAATCAATACCAATCCCATAGTCCCACTATTCAATTAACACTAATCCCATGGTACCACTATTCAATCAACACCAATCCCATAGTCCCACTATACAATCAACATTAATCCCATGGTACCACTATTCAATCAACCCCATGCAATCCCATGGTACCACTATTCAATCAATTCCAATCCCATAGTCCCACTATTCAATCAACACTAATCCCATGGTACCACTATTCAATTAACACTAATCCCATGGTCCCAGTATTCAATCAATACCAATCCCATAGTCCCACTATCCAAACAACACCAATCCCATGGTCCCACTTTTCATTCAACACCAATCCCATGGTATCACTATTCAATCAACACCAATCCCATAGTCCCACTATACAATCAACATTAATCCCATGGTACCACTATTCAATCAACCCCATGCAATCCCATGGTACCACTATTCAATCAATTCCAATCCCATAGTCCCACTATTCAATCAACATTAATCCCATGGTACCACTATTCAATCAACACCATGCAATCCCATGGTACCACTATTCAATCAATACCAATCCCATAGTCCCACTATTCAATCAACACTAATCCCATGGTCCCTACTATTCAATCAATACCAATCCCATAGTCCCACTATCCAATCAACACCAATCCCATGGTCCCACTTTTCATTCAACACCAATCCCATGGTACCACTATTCAATCAACACCAATCCCATAGTCCCACTATTCAATCAACACCAATCCCATGGTCCCACTATTCAATCAACACCAATCCCATAGTCCCACTATTCAATCAACACTAATCCCATAGTCCCACTATTCAATCAACACTAATCCCATGGTACCACTATCCAATCAACACCAATCTCATGGTCCCACTATTCAATCAACACCAATCCCATAGTCCCACTATTCAATTAACACTAATCCCATGTTACCACTATTCAATCAACACTGACTCCATGGTCCCACTATTCATTTAACACCAATCCCATAGTCCCACTATTGACTCCATGGTCCCACTATTCATTTTACACTAATCCCATAGTCCCACTATTCATTCAACATTAATCCCATGGTACCACTATTCCATGAACACTCATCCAATGGTCCCACTATTCAATCAATACCAATCCCATGGTCCCACTATTCGATCAACACCATGCAATCGCATGGGACCACTATTCAATCAATACCAATCCCGTAGTCCCACTATTCAATCAACCCTAATCCCATGGTACCACTATCCAATCAACACCAATCCCATGGTACCACTATTCCATGAACACTCATCCAATGGTCCCACTATTCAATCAATACCAATCCCATGGTCCCACTATTCATTTAACACCAATCCCATAGTCCCACTATTGACTCCATGGTCCCACTATTCATTTTACACTAATCCCATAGTCCCACTATTCAATCAACACTAATCCCATAGTCCCACTATCCAATCAACACCAATCCCATGGTCCCACTATTCATTCAACACCAATCCCATGGTACCACTATTCAATCAACACCAATCCCATAGTCCTACTATTCAATCAACACCAATCCCATGGTCCCACTATTCAATCAACACCAATCCCATAGTCCCACTATTCATTCAACACTAATCCCATGGTCCCACTATTCATTCAACACCAATCCCATAGTCCCACTATTCAATCAATCATAGAGATCACAGAATCCTTCCCTCTCTCACAGACATTATCGATAACAGTATTGAGATCACAGAATCCTTCCCTCTCTCACAGTCATTTATAACGGTATATAGATCACAGAATCCTTACCTCTCTCACAGACATTAATAATGGTATAGAGATCATAGAATCCTTCCCTCTCTCACAGACATTTATAATGGTATAGAGATCACAAATCCTTCCCTCTCTAACAGACATTAATGTTAACAGTATAGAGATCACAGAATCCTTCCCTCTCTCCCAGACATTTATAATGGTATAGAGATCACAAATCCCTCCCTCTCTCACATATGTTAATGTTAACAGTATATAGATCACAGAATCCTTCCCTCTCTCACAGACATTTATAATGGTATAGAGATCACAGAAGCCTTACCTCTCTCACAGACATTAATAATTGTATATAGATCACAGAATCCTTACCTCTCTCACCGTCATTAATAATGGTATAGAGATCATAGAATCCTTACCTCTCTCACAGACATCAATAACAGTATAGAGATCACAGAATCCTTCCCTCTCTCACAGACATTAACGATAACAGTGAGTATATAGATCACAGAATCCTTACCTCTCTCACAGTCATTAATAATGGTATAGAGATCATAGAATCCTTACCTCTCTCACAGACATCAATAACAGTATAGAGATCACAGAATCCTTACCTCTCTCACAGACATTAACGTTAACAGTGAGTATATAGATCACAGAATCCTAATTACCTCTCTCACAGTCATTTATAACGGTATATAGACCACAGAATCCTTCCCTCTCTCACAGACATCAATAATGGTTAGAGATCACAAGATCCTTACCTCTCTCACAGTCATTTATAACGGTATATACATCACAGAATCGTTCCCTCTCTCACAGACATCAATAATGATATATAGATCACAGAATCGCGATCCTTACCTCTCTCACAGACATTTATAATGGTATATAGATCACAGAATCATTCCCCCTCTCAAAGACATTAATAATTGTATATAGATCACAGAATCCTTCCCTCTCTAACAGACATTAATGTTAACGGTACAGAGATCACAGAATCCTTCCCTCTCTCACAGACATCAATAATGGTATAGAGATCAAAGAATCCTTACCTCTCTCACAGTCATTTATAATGGTATAGAGATCACAGAATCCTTACCTCTCTCACAGACATCAATAATGGTATAGAGATCATAGAATCCTTCCCTCTCTCACAGTCATTTATAATGGTATATATATAGAGATCACAGAATCCTTACCTCTCTCACAGTCATTTATAATGGTATAGAGATCAAAGAATCCTAACCTCTCTCACAGTCATTTATAATGGTATAGAGATCACAGAATCCTTCCCTCTCTCACAGACATTAACGTTAACAGTGAGTATGTAACCTCTCTCACAGTCATTTATAATGGTATAGAGATCACAGAATCCTTCCCTCTCTCACAGACATTAACATTAACAGTGAGTATATAGATCACAGAATCCTTCCCTCTCTAACAGACATTAATGTTAACGGTACAGAGATCACAGAATCCTTCCCTCTCTCACAGACATTAACGTTAACAGTGAGTATATAGATCACAGAATCCTTACCTCTCACAGTCATTTATAATGGTATAGAGATCACAGAATCGTTCCCTCTCTCACAGACATCAATAATGATATATAGATCACAGAATCGCAATCCTTACCTCTCTCACAGACATTTATAATGGTAAAGAGATCACAGAATCGTTCCCCCTCTCACAGACATTAATAATGGTATATAGATCACAGAATCCTTACCTCTCTCACAGACATTTATAATGGTATATAGATCACAGAATTCTTATCTCTCTCACAGACATTAATAATGGTATATAAATCACAGAATCCTTACCTCTCTCACAGACATTTATAATGGTATATATATCACAGAATCCTTACCTCTCTCACAGTCATTTATAACGGTATATAGATCACAGAATCCTTCCCTCTCTCACAGTCATTTATAATGGTATACAGATCACAGAATCCTTACCTCTCTCACAGACATCAATAATGGTATAGAGATCACAAAATCCTTTCCTCTCTCACAGTCATTTATAATGGTATAGAGATCACAGAATCCTTCCCTCTCTCACAGACATCAATAATGGTATAGAGATCAAAGAATCCTTACCTCTCTCACAGGCATTTATAATGGTATATAGATCACAGAATCCTTACCTCTCTCACAGACATTAATAACAGTATAGAGATCACAGAATCCTTACCTCTCTCACAGACATTTATAATGGTATATATATCACAGAATCCTTACCTCTCTCACAGTCATTTATAACGGTATATAGATCACAGAATCCTTCCCTCTCTCACAGTCATTTATAATGGTATATAGATCATAGAATCCTTCCCTCTCTCACAGTCATTTGTAATGGTATAGAGATCACAGAATCCTTACCTCTCTCACAGACATCAATAATGGTATAGAGATCTCAAAATCCTTACCTCTCTCACATTCATTTATAATGGTATAGAGATCACAGAATCCTTACCTCTCTCGCAGTCATTTATAATGGTATAGAGTTCACAGAATTCTTACCTCTCTCACAGACATAAATAATGGTATATAGATCAAAGAATCGTTCCATCTCTCACAGACATCAATAATGGTATATAGATCACAGAATCGTTCCCTCTCTCACAGTCATTTATAATGGTATAGAGATCACAGAATTCTTACCTCTCTCACAGACATCAATAATGGTATATAGATCACAGAATCGTTCCATCTCTCACAGACATCAATAATGGTATATAGATCACAGAATTGTTCCCTCTCTCACAGACATCAATAATGGTATATAGATCACAGAATCCTTCCCTCTCTCACAGACATTAACGTTAACAGTGAGTATATAGATCACAGAATCCTTACCTCTCTCACAGTCATTTATAACGGTATAGAGATCACAGAATCCTTCCTTCTCTCACAGTCATTTATAACGGTATAGAGATCACAGAATCCTTGCCTCTCTCACAGACATTAACGTTAACAGTGAGTATGTAGATCACAGAATCCTTACCTCTCTCACAGTCATTTATGATGGGATAGAGATCACAGAATCCTTACCTCTCTCACAGACATCAATAATGGTTAGAGATCACAAGATCCTTACCTCTCTCACAGTCATTTATAACGGTATATAGATCACAGAAACTTCCCTCTCTCACAGACATCAATAATGATATATAGATCACAGAATCGCAATCCTTACCTCTCTCACAGACATTTATAATGGTATATAGATCACAGAATCCTTACCTCTCTCGCAGTCATTTATAACAGTATGGAGATCACAGAATCCTTCCCTCTCTCACAGACATCAATAACAGTATAGAGATCACAGAATCCTTACCTCTCTCACAGAAATCAATAATGGTAAGAGATCACAAGATCCTTACCTCTCTCACAGTCATTTATAACGGTATATATATCACAGAAACTTCCCTCTCTCACAGACATCAATAATGATATATAGATCACAGAATCGCAATCCTTACCTCTCTCACAGACATTTATAATGGTATATAAATCACAGAATCATTCCCCCTCTCACAGACATTAATAATGGTATATAGATCACAGAATCCTTACCTCTCTCACAGACATTAATAATGGTATATAGATCACAGAATCCTTACCTCTCTCGCAGTCATTTATAACAGTATGGAGATCACAGAATCCTTCCCTCTCTCACAGTCATTTATAATGGTATATAGATCACAGAATCCTTACCTCTCTCACAGTCATTTATAAAGGTATAGAGATCACAGAATCCTTACCTCTCTCACAGACATCAATAATGGTTAGAGATCACAGATCCTTACCTCTCTCACAGTCATTTATAACGGTATATAGAGCACAGAAACTTCCCTCTCTCACAGACATCAATAATGATATATAGATCACAGAATCGCAATCCTTACCTCTCTCACAGACATTTATAATGGTATATAAATCACAGAATCATTCCCCCTCTCACAGACATTAATAATGGTATATAGATCACAGAATCCTTACCTCTCTCGCAGTCATTTATAACAGTATGGAGATCACAGAATCCTTCCCTCTCTCACAGACATTAACGTTAACAGTGAGTATATAGATCACAGAATCCTTACCTCTCTCGCAGTCATTTATAACGGTATGGAGATCACAGAATCCTTCCCTCTCTCACAGTCATTTATAACGGTATTGAGATCCCAGAATCCTTCCCTCTCTCACAGACATCAATAACAGTATAGAGATCACAGAATCCTTACCTCTCTCACAGACATTAACGTTAACAGGGAGTATATAGATCACAGAATCCTTCCCTCTCTCACAGACATTAACGTTAACAGTGAGTATATAGATCACAGAATCCTTCCCTCTCTCACAGACATTAATGTTAACGGTATAGAGATCACAGAATCCTTCCCTCTCTCACAGACATTAACGTTAACAGTGAGCATATAGATCGCAGAATCCTTCCCTCTCTCACAGACATTAATGTTAACGGTATTGAGATCACAGAATCCTTACCTCTCTCACAGACATAAATAACGGTAAAGAGATCACAGAATCCTTACCTCTCCCAAAGACGTTAATGTTAACAGTATTGGGCATATTTCAGCATGTGTTTAAGTTGACATTCCAGGCATTTTTTTTTCTTCAATTATTTCAAACTGTGTTATTAGTTTTATAGTTTGGCATGATAAATTGATGCAATTTCCCCGGTTTATTCTTTGCTTACCAAGTTTGTATTAAGCCTTCTGACTGACCTGATTCCTCAATTATCTTTACCCTTTAGCTTAGCAAAGGGTGCATGATTATTCCCTCAAGGTGAAACTATTCATTTTATTCTAACAAATTTATAAGAGTTAACAGAGTGTTTAAAATCTTCAAATAACTTCTTCTTACAGATGGATTTTCACCAACATTTTGGTTGGTTGGTTGGTTGACGGGTTTATCGCCTGCATGACTCCACCCATGCGGGTTTTGTCTCACTGAAGGAGGTCGCAAACCCCAATTAACACTTCTTTAAATTGATGCTTAAAATAAATAAATGATGAGGATACAAATGTATGGGCTGCATGACCCTGTTGGGGGTTGGAGGGGGGGGGGGGGGCTCTTACAGTATAACACCGGAAACAATCCTATTCTTTATTTCTTTATTTGTAACCAGAAACGATCTGTCAGTTTTTATGACACTTAACATTGGTGGTAATCGTTCACTTCACAACCTGAATACAGTCAAACCTCTATAAATCGAACTTCGAAGATTCAAATTTCCAGATGTGTCGAACTTACAGCAATGTCCGGAAGTTTTCCCTTATATAACACTTATAATAATTTATTCATGAATCAAACTTTTATGAGTCAAATTTCTCTGTTTGGAAGTATAAGTAAGGCCCGTTCGTTATGAAAACAGTCGAAATTACAACTAATAAAACAAAGTCAAAAATGTACCTGTACGAGATCAATGAAATATCCGCAGTCATTTTAACACCTTTGCGGACATGTTTTGGTCTCCAGTGAAAAGTACTGGTGACCATGCTGACACAACCAAGTATTAATTATTTCCAGGTTATAAACTGACACTGACTAATTATGTATCCCCTTCGAAAGAAGGGAGACATATTGTATTAGAATTGGTTCTTCTAATCGGACTTGTCTTGGCCATAACTTTTAAACCATTAAAGATATCTTGATGAAACTTTAGGTATGCATGCATCACCCACAGGAGGTGTGCTGAGTGCACTGGAATTAGGTCACTGTGGCCTTCACCTCAAGGACAAAGGTCAAATAAGTGCACACTTTCAGTAAATTCTTGTCAGGCCCGTAAATTTCAAACCGCTAAAGATATCTTAATCAAACTTGAAGTATATCTGCATCACCTACAGAAGGTGTGCAGTGCACTGGAACTAGGTATCATGCCCCGCTATATACAGAGTTATGGCCCTTTGTTTAATTTAAGTACCAAAGTTTGTCCAGAGCATAAGTTCTATGTTATTTCACCTACCTTGGCCATACTTACCTTATTGATTTATCTTGGGAAGGCGTAATTTCTAACTCTAAAATCAGATTTTATGCCCCACTATATACAGAGTTATGGCCCTTTGGGTTTTTTTAATACCGAAGTTTGTCCACGGCATAACTTCTAAACCATTAAAGATATCTTAATCAAACTTGAAGTATACATGCATCACTCCAAGAAAGTGTGCAGTGCACTAGAATAAGGTCTCGTGCGTCACTTTATACAGAGTATGGCCCTTTGTTTAATTTTAATACCGAAGTTTGTCCACAGCATAACTTTCATGTTATTAGGGCCCCGCCTCGAAGTTGCTGGTGCCCTATACTATTTCATCTGTCTATCAGTCCGTCACAATCAAGCAAGGTATCAACTGACCTAAGGTCAAGGTCACTGGGTCAAAGGTCAAGGTCAAATTCAGTATCTTTTCACTGGTGAACATTTTGTTTTGACACTTTGAAGCAATGTTTGTCAGAATTAAACAAGGAGTCATTTGACCAAAGGTCAAGGTCATTTGGTCAAAGGTTGAGGTCAAATTCAGTATATTTTCATTTGGGAATATTTTGTTATGACACTTTGGAGCAAAGTTGGTCGGAATTAAACAAGGAGTCAATTGACCAATGGTCAAGGTCAGTGTGTCAAAGGTCAAGGTCAAATTTTGTATCTTTTCCCTGATGAACATTATGTTATGACACTTCGAAGCAATGTTGGTCAGAAATAAACAAGGAGTCATTTGACCAAAGGTCAAGGTCACTGGGTCAAATGTGAGATCAAATTTTGTATCTTTTCACTGGTGAACATTTCGTTTTGACACTTTGAAGCAATGTTGGTCAGAATTAAACAAGGAGTCAATTGACCAAAGGTCAAGGTCACTGGGTCAAAGGTCAAGGTCAAATTTTGTATCTTTTCCTTGATGAACATTTTGTTATGACACTTTGAAGCAATGATGGTCAGAATTAAACAAGGAGTCATTTGACAAAAGGTCAAGGTCACTGGGTCAATTTCAAGGTCAGATATTGTATTGTTTTACTGATGAACATTTTTTGTATGTTATTATGAAGCAAAGTTGTTCAGAACTTGAAACGGAGTCAACTGACCAAAGGTCAAGGTTACGGGTTCCAAAGGTTCAAAGTCAAGGTTAAGTTTTGTATTTTCCACTGATGAACATTTTGTTATGATATTATGAAGCAAAGTTGGTCGGAATTGAAGAATGAGTCAACTGACCAAAGATCTAGGTAACTGGCTTGAAGGTCAGGGTCATTTGGGTCCAAAGGTCAAAGGCAAAGTGGATCTCTTACTTTGACCCTGACTCTTGATGGGGGAGGTATTTAAGGTGAAATAAAGCAAATCAAAGCTAACAAATGAGTATTGCACCGGTATTTACATTTCTTTTAGCCCAGCAAATATGAAAGTGGAAGGAAACAAGACTCACATCATAGTACATGTAAAATGTATAATTTGCTTCCTTGCAAAGTCCAAATGTCAAACATCGAGTTCAGCTATATGGGCAGATTGTTTCTTGATGATTATGGGGGATATATTGCCACAAGAAGGGGCTCTTACTGATCTGTCAGTGTTCTAGTTTCACCTACGTTGACCAAACTTGCTAAAGTTTTAATGTATCTTGGTAAGTAGGAGTGTCAAATTCTAAATTTGGGTCTCGTGCCCCACTATATAAAGCGATATAATGGCCCTTTGTTAAGTATTTATACCGTAGTTTTTCTATTAATTGGCTAATAAGGGGACACATATCTTTTTGTTCACAAAAACAAAATTCAAGTTAGTGTTGTTTTCTTAAAACAGCAGCTTTAAGTATGTATATATTTATGATGCAAAGTGATAATCAATATATAGTATTGATCATTCCATAAGATACTTTCACCGGAAGTTCTTTGTTATCGGTAAACATATAGACTTATGTCAACGAAAATGGTTTACTAAAATGGTCCAATTCGCGCAATTCAGGTCTAAGGTCATAGGACAATGAGCTGTATATGTATTGGTTTATGATGTTATTAACTTAATTGTATGAATTTTAGGTCACCTGAGACAAAGTCTCAAGTGACCCTATTGCGATCGCCTTTTGTCCGTCGGTGTCCGTCGTGCGTCTGTAAACAATTTACATTTTCGACTTCTTCTCCAAAATCTCTGAACCAATTTCAATGAAATTTTGCAGAAACCTTCCATGGCCAAAGGTCAACAAAACAAATGGCCTGTTTGGTCCCCAGCCCCCAGGGGCCGGAAGGGCAAAGCCAAAAAGGGTCAAATTGACTGAAATTTCAAAAATCTTCTTCTCAAGACCCAGATATGGTAGAATCAAATACTCTTCATAGATGGAAGGGTCTTAAGGTGCTTTACCAAAATTGTGAATTTCTTGACCCTGGGGTATCACGTTTCCCCCTGGGGAGGGGGTAAACTTTACTATAGTTTATATAGGGAAATCACATTTTGGACCAACATTTGTTTAATTTCCATTGGAAGTAATTCAATTTGGGTTAGCATTATCAGTATTAGGTAGCAGTTTGATAGTATGCACCTATGAGCCCTGACTGACCCCCAGGGGCTGATGGGTGGGGCCAAAAAGGGTTGAATTGACTGAAATTTCAAAAATCTTCTTCTCAAGACCCAGATATGGTAGAATCAAATACTCTTCATAGATGGAAGGGTCTTAAGGTGCTTTACCAAAATTGTGAATTTCTTGACCCTGGGGTATCACGTTTCCCCCTGGGGAGGGGGTAAACTTTACTATAGTTTATATAGGGAAATCACATTTTGGACCAATATTTGTTTAATTTCCATTGGAAGTAATTCAATTTAGGTTAGCATTATCAGTATTGGGTAGCAGTTTGATGGTATGCACATATGCGCCCTGACTGACCCCCTGGGGCTGATAGGTGGGGCCAAAAAGGGTTGAATTGACTGAAATTTCAAAAATCTTCTTCTCAAGCCCCAGATATGGTAGAATCAAATACTCTCCATAGATAGAAGGGTCTTAAGGTGCTTCACCAAAATTGTGAATTGCATGACCCTTGGGTCTCAGGTTTCCCCCTTGGGAGGGCGTAAACTTTACTATAGTTTATATAGGGAAATCACATTTTGGACTAACAATTGTTTAATTGCCATTGGAGGTTATTCGATTTAGGTTAGCATTATCAGTATTGGGTAGCAGTTTGATGGTATGCACATATGCGCCCTGACTGGCCCAGGGCTGATGGGCTGGGCCAAAAAGGGTTGAATTGACTGAAATTTCAAAAATCTTCTTCTCAAGCCCCAGATATGGTAGAATCAAATACTCTTCAAAAATGGAAGGGTCTTAAGGTGCTCTACCAAAATTGTAAATTGTATGACCCTGGGGTATCAAGTTTCCCCCTGGGTAAGGGGTAAACTTAACTATACATGTAGTTTATATAGGGAAATCACATTTTGGACCAATATTTGTTTAATTTCCATTGGAAGTAATTCAGTTTAGGTTAGCATTATCAGTATTGGGTAGCAGGTTGATGGTATGCATATATGAGCCCTGACTGTCCCCCCGGGGCTGATGGGTGGGGCTGATAGGTGGGGCCAAAAAGGGTTGAATTGACTGAAATTTCAAAAATCTTCTTCTCAAGCCCCAGATATGGTAGAATCAAATACTCTTCAAAAATGGAAGGGTCTTAAGGTGCTCTACCAAAATTGTAAATTGTATGACCCTGGGGTATCAAGTTTCCCCCTGGGTAAGGGGTAAACTTAACTATACATGTAGTTTATATAGGGAAATCACATTTTGGACCAACATTTGTATAATTTCCATTGGAAGTAGTTCAATTTGGGTAAGCATTATCAGTATTGGGTAGCAGGTTGATGGTATGCACATATGAGCCATTACTGACCCCCCAGGGCTGATGGGTAGGGCTAAAAAGGGTTGAATTGAATGAAATTTCAAAAATCTTCTTTTCAAAGACCCAGATATGGTAGAATCAAACACTCTTCATAGATGGAAGGGTCTTAAGGTTTATGACCCTAGGGTCTCATGTTTACCCCCTGGGGAAG
>NW_018408795.1:0-40371 GCF_002113885.1 Mizuhopecten yessoensis | reverse complement strand
GGGGGGCAAGGGGCAAAACTTATTATGGTTTATAATGGCAAATGATACTTTGAATATTACATGTTAATAACTTGATTGGAATTATAACCCTGACAGTATGATACTTTTCAAAATTTTGAGCCAGCCCTACTCCCAAGGGCTGTAGGGTGGGGCCCAAAGGAGTCAGTGTGCTAAAATTTCTTCATTTTTCCTTGTTAAGAATCAGAGGTGCTTTAGTTTCAAATACTTTTTAGTCTTAAATCTGTATGCTAGATATAGAATAAGGTGGTTTTATTGTTTTTTGTCACTTTGAATAATATTTCTGTTCGTGTTAAAAACAAAATCAACTCTCTGTATACATATATCAGGTGACCGTTAAGGCCCATGGGCCTCTTGTTAATAAAATTGATTGCCATATAATTTGTTTTTCTTGAGAAAAAAAAACAGCCAACTGGAATGACTCTCAGCAACATGGCCCAAGTGATGGAACACAGTACAGACATCAAAAATTTAATTGACAAACGAATAAAAATGAATTTGATAAGATCACTATGCAAACCAAACTTTGTTAATAAAAAAAACATTGTTATTTCTGTCAAGGTATATTTATACTTTAAAATTCAATTTCTTAGCTTGTGTTTCGTCACATAAGAATCACAATCTGCTTTGTGTACATGATCTTGATGTTCAATTTTTGTGAGTCAAAGTCTAGATGTTTCTAATTTTTCCCGATGGTCCCGCAAAGTTCGAAACATCAAAGTTTGACTGTACTTGGGTCTTAGTGGCAGAGCCAAAAGGGGTCACATGTTCAGACCCAGATATGTCAGATTCAAAATATATTATCTTCATGGATGAAAATTCTCTTCAAAAGTCCTACAAGGCGATTTATCAAAATTATTAATTTCTTTTTCCCCACGTCATCCATTCCCCAACCCCCTCCCCCTTTAGCAGGGGGTAATGTTTATACAAGGAAATGACATTTTTGGGTATATTTTGTTGTTTTTCAGGGGGAAATCATTTAAAGTTAGTTGGATTTTTTATATGATTGCAGTTGAACTGTTCCCTCTTCAGGGGGTAAATTAAACTTTTTGACAGTGTTATAATATTATTAGCATTTTTACTGATATTTTATATACAAGTACATGTATTATGTATAATGTTGGTCACTCCCCAGGATCATTTAAAAAAAACAACCAATCCACTGTCAAAAAGACAAATTTGTTTATATGTACTTTTATTCTTTGTAACTTCACACTATTAAGTAACAATTGTTGGCCTTTTGTTTTCCAGAATTATTACAGCTTTCATACTTTTCAAGTCATTTCCAGACCAATTATCGGACTTATTTTAACTACAATTAAAATTTCTGAGAGTGATACAAATTGGTTAAACTGAAAGTACATCAAATTGTCAAATTTTATTTTTTTGTATTCAAAATGGCCACCATGGCCTCTGTTTGGCTGAGACAGTACTATTACTCTGTTGGAGTGATACTTAGGAAAAACACTTTAAATGAAAGTCAGACTATTCAATTTTTTATTAAAAGTGACTGCTTAATTAATCTTATTTGCTGAGACATAATAAATAGAAATTTCAGTGGTTGAGCAAGGGGTATATACCTGTGACTTACCGTCCTAGTTATTCATTCTTATCATTCTATGAAATTTGACCATGTATGATTACAGCTTCAACAGAGAGAAATAATCAGTTCGACAGTATTGTATCACCAATTGTAGCTGAGCAAACGTCAAGTCAACCACGCCGTAACAACTACACTGACATGTCTGGCTTGCCTTTGTCAACCATCGAAAGTGAGGAAAGCATGGTCGAAAAGTTCCTTCACAAATTAGATTCTACACTCCGTGATGAGGTGCATTCTAGTTTGTCTAAATGCTCTGTAATAAAACCTGGACTTCGCTGTATGCAAAAAGGTACTCCCTCATACAGATTTTATTGATCTTAGATATTTCCCATTTTGATATTCTCATGTGACCCTTTAAAAAAATAATTCATATAGCCCTATACAAGCACTCATTAATTTTATTCAAGCTGCTTCCCAGGTTTCTTAATTTGAATTGAGCTCATCTCTCTACATTAGGCTGTATAAAACAAATTCATTTAATTTAATCTCAAGCTGAACTCTTGCTGTGGACATAAGTAGGATGTCTTCAGGTGACTTTGTATGCACCATCCCCTCACACCCTTACAATGGTGGACACAATGTCGCTCTGGATTTATTGCCATATATGATATTAGGGTCATTCCATAGAGACATCTGCCAATTATCATAGTCTTCTTCACTAATAAAACATTCTGCCTTTCTTTTATACATTTAGAAGCAGATAAATTTGTATCCCAAGATTTAATTTAAATAATTGCTTTTTCCCAGGAGCTGAGATTCGAATGATTGATGGTAAATTTCAGGAGGGCCCATTTATTGGTCAGAATGCCACAATCAAAACACTTGTCGCAGAATTCAAAGACTTTGGTGAGGACAAAAAAAAATGAATATTGATCAATCAAGAATTAATTATATAAAATACATGTGCACAATGTCTTGAAATATTAGTTGCCCTGTCTGGGTCAAAGAAGAAGTAGCATTATAAATATATCTGCCTAATCATCTTCTTTTAAACATTATTATTTTATTATTTTTTAATTCTCTTTTAATCAGAACTTGCTTTTTTCATGTGATATAATTTCAAAATGAAAATTCTATTCAATTATATAAGGTCAGTCGTCAGGATTCTTATTGCCATCTATTTAACTTTTTGGAGATTTTGATATCATTTTCCATACAAGATATTAACAATGCAAAAAATGATCATAATCATGTTGAATACAATGTAAGTAAATAAATTTGTTTAGGGCAGTTGTAAGTTGTTCACATCAGGGTATCATAGAATGTTTTATATTTTCACTAGGTACAGACCTCTTGCCAAGGTGGATAGGCACAGGAATAGCGGAGACATTACGATTCCGAGATTGTCACCAAGATAACTTACATCGGAGCTGTGGCATAACCGTTGATAAAAGTCGTTTTTATGTCCTTTATCCTGCCACCCAGAGAATCCTGAAGGAACATTTGCGAGACAGGAAACAGGTATGATAGGAATAACTGCTGTTAAGAGAAACGATACATTACTTTGTATGTTAACCTTTTACTTTTTTGACTGCTCCAAATCTACTAAACCAATTTCAATGAAATTTTGCAGGAAGGTTCAATAGTCAAAGGCGAACCAAAATTGTGAATTGTACAGATCTAACCACCAAGCTGGGGCGTGAAGGGTGGGGTCAAATTGACAAAAGTTTCAACAATTTACTTCCTCAGACCCAGATATGCTGGAATCAAATACACATCATGAGTGAAAAGGTCATCAGGTGTCTTACCAAAGGTGTCTTACCATCAGGTGTCTTACCATCAGGTGTCTTACCAAAGGTGTCTTATCATCAGGTGTCTTACCAAAGGTGTCTTACCAAAGGTGTCTTACCATCAGATGTTTTACCAAAGGTGTCTTACCAAAGGTGTCTTACCAAAGGTGTCTTACCATCAGTTGTCTTACCAAAGGTGTCTTACCATCAGATGATTTACCAAAGGTGTCTTACCATCAGGTGTCTTATCATCAGGTGGTTTACCAAAGGTGTGAACTTCATTAACCACCAGCATCCTGTTTTTGAGTTCAACAACATTTGCACAAGAATTTCCCTACGTATACTTTCAAGGTCACAGGGGTCAAATAACTGTAAACCTTCAACTGCTTCTGAATATCCAATCAACCAAACTTCACAATATTGGCCAACAACTCTATGTAACAAAACAAACAGGTGAGCGATACAGGCCCTTCTGGGCCCCTTGTTTAGCTCACCTGGCACTATGGTGTGTTGTCCGCCATCTTCAAACTTTTTCTTTGAAGGACTTCTTCTTAAGAACTAGAGGACCTAGGGCCATGATATTTGGCCTGTAGGTACCTGGGACAGAGTACTATAAAGTTTCCTCAAATAAATTACCTTGATGTACTTTCAAGGTCACAGGGGTCAAATATGTAAAAAAAAAAAAAAAAAACCTTCTTTTGAATAGCCAGGAGACCCAGAGTAGTAATACTTGGCCAGTAGGTACCTAGCATGAAGTGCAAATAAATAACTTTGACCTACTTTCAAGATCACAATTACAAGGGTCAAATGTGTTTAAATCAGGGCTGACACAGTTCAGCACATGCTGTGCGACTGCAAGCTATTGCATTTGTCGAAGTTGTCCCCTATTACCTTGAAAGGGGGTCAAGGTCATTTCAATGAGGACACTTTATAGCATTCCATCCCAAGTACCTAGCTACTGGCCAATATTATGGCCCTTGGCCTTAGGGAACTTGAGAAGAAGATTGTTAAAGTGCTGTTGACCTTTGACCCCCCACTAGCACTTAAAGTTGACCCTTGATCTCATTACTGTAATTGAGGAAAAGATTTGCACTGCTGATCTACAAAACATACAAAGTATCATGTTCAAATGTTTTTTAGCTCACCTGGCACGAAGTGCCAAGTGAGCTTATTTATGCCGTGGCGCGTCGTCCGTCATCCGTCCGTCGCCCGTCCGTCCTCGTCCGTCAACTTTTCCTTTAAACAACCTCTTCTGAAGAACGGACAGGCCTAGAGTCATGATATTTGGCTGAAAGCTTCGTTGGTAGGAGCCCTACAAAGTTTGAGAACGAAAATGACCTTGACCTGTTTTCAAGGTCACAGGGGTCAAATATGTCAAAAACTTCAAACGACTTCTTCTAAAGAACTAAAAGGTATAGAATCTTCATATTTGGCTGATGGCTTCCTGGGATAGAGCCCAACAAAGTTTGAGAATGAAAATGACCTTGACCTACTTTCAAGGTCACAGGGGTCAAATGTGTCAAACACTTCAAACGACTTCTTCTGAAGAACTGAAAGGTATAGAATCTTTATATTTGGCTGGTGGCTTCCTGGGATAGAGACCAACAAAGTTTGAGAATGAAAATTAGTTTGACCTACTTTCAAGGTCACAGGGGTCAAATATGTCAAAAACTTCAAACGACTTCTTCTGAAGAATTAAAAGGTATAGAATCTTCATATTTGGCTGATGGCTTCCTTGGATGGAGCCCAACAAAGTTTGAGAATGAAAATTACCTTGACCTTCTTTCAAGGTCACAGGGGTCAAATGTGTCAAACACTTCAAACGACTTCTTCTGAAGAACTGAAAGGTATATAATCTTTATATTTGGCTGGTGGCTTCCTGGGATAGAGCCCAACAAAGTTTGAGAATGAAAACTAGTTTGACCTACTTTCAAGGTCACAGGGGTCATATATGTCAAAAGCTTCAAATGACTTCTTCTGAAGAACTGAAAGGTATAGAATCTTTATTTTTGATTGATGGCTTCCTTGGATAGAGCCCGACAAAGTTTGAGAATGAAAATGACCTTGACCTTCTTTCAAGGTCACAGGAGTCAAATGTGTCAGACACTTCAAACGACTTCTTCTGAAGAACTGAAAGGTATATAATCTCTATATTTGGCTTGTAGCTTCCTAGGAAAGAGCCGAACAAAGTTTGAGAATGAAAATGACCTTGACCTTCTTTTAAGGTCACATGAGGCAGATATGTCAAACACTTTAAACGACTTCTTCTGAAGAACTGGTAGTTATAAAATCTTAATATTTGGCAGGTGGCTTCCTGGGAAAGAGCCAAACAAAGTTTGCGAATGAAAATGACCTTGACCTACTTTCAAGGTCACAGCGTTCAAATATGTCAAACAGTTCAAACAGCTTCTTCTGAAGAATTAAAAGGCATAAAATTATAATATTTGGCTGGTGACTTCCCGGGATAGAGCTCACCAAAGTTTGCAAATGAAAATGACCTCAACCTACTTTAGAGGTCACAGAGGTCAACAACATTTTAATGGATTTGTTCTTGAGAACTAAAAGGAATGGATTCATAAGATTTGGCTGGTAGCTTTTTGGAATAGAGCTAACCAATTTGAGAAGGAAAATGACATTGACCTACTTACAAGATCACAGGGAAAAGTATGTCAAGCAACTTCTGAAGAAGAATCAAAAAGCATAGAATCTTATAATAATATTTTGCTGGTAGTTTCAACAGATGGAGCCAACAAAGTTTGCGAGGGATTTTTTTTTAGTGCAATATAATATTTAATGAGAATATTTTGCTATGACTGCTTAAATATTCAGGTGAGCGATACAGGCCCTCTTGGGCCTCTTGTTTAGAATATTGTTGTTTGAAGTCTTAAACATATTTGACCCCTGTGACCTTGAAACTAGGCCAAGGTCATTTTGATAAAAAAAACTTAATAGCACTTCATCCCAGATACTAGTCTGAATTATTCTGACGTTTTATCAACTTTTTAGCTCACCTGGTCCGAAGGGGCCAAAAAGGGGTAATTTGGCTATATTTCTACAAACGCCTTCTTCTGTAGAACTATGTACTGGATATCGATCATATTTAACCAAAAGCATTCATGGGATGCAGGGATTCAAAATTGTACAAATGGTGGGGCTGACCTCCCAGGGGGCTGAGGGGCGGGGCCAAAAAGGGTTACTTGGCTATATTGCTTTAAGCGACTTCTTCTCTGGAACTAAGTGATGGATATCAACCATATTAGACTGGAAGCATCCCTAGGTGGTGGGAATTCAAAATTGTACAAATGGTGGGGCTGAACATGACCCCCAGAGGGCCGAGGGCGGGGCCAAAAGGGGGCAATTTGGCTAGATTGCTATAAACGACCTCTTCTGTAGAACTATGCACTGGATACCGATCATATTTGGTTGGAAGCATTCATGGGAGGCAGGGATTCAAAATTGTATAAATGGTGGGGCTGACCCCCCAGGCTAAGGGGCGGGCCAAAAAAAGTATATTGCCTGGAAATGGTTGAGATCCCCACCATATAATTATAACCACATATACAATTGCTGAGTATAAAGAGAAGAATGCACATTTGCTTCCAGGATGGCCCTAAGATCTGGCCCTACCCTTGGAAACATAGTCCTTGGGCCATAAATTAAAAATGGTTGAGATCCCCACCCCAAAACTATATATACAAATGCTGGGCATAAAGAGACGAATGCAGTCACGATATTAGAATAGACCCTGGGGTATGACCAATCCCCTAGGGACCTAGTTTCTAACTCACAGCTTGGAAACAGTTGAGATCCCCGACCTATAACCATATAGACAATTGCTGAGTATAAAGAGATAAATGCACATATGCTTCCAGGATGGCCTTGGGGACTGCCCAGCCCTTGGTCATAACTTCGAAATGGTTAAGATCCCCACCCCAAAACTATATATACAATTGATGGGCATAAAGAGACAAATGCAGTCATGATATAAGAATTGACCCCAGGGTTTACCGTACCCTTGCAGACTTAACCCCTGGGTCATAACTTTGAAACGGTTAATATCCCCACCCCAAAACTATATATACAAATGCTGGGCAAAAAGAGACGAATGCAGTCATGATATTAGAATTGATCCTGGGGTCTGGCCACAACCGTAGGGACCTAGTTTCTGAGTCACAGATTGGAAACAGTTGAGATCCCCACCCCATAACCATATATAAAATTGCTGGGCATGAAAAATTGAATACAGATATATATGCTACAAGGATTGGCCTTGGGGTCTGGCATATTCCCATGGATCTCATTTGGAGAATATTCTGCCATGATTGCTTAGATATCCAGGTGAGCGATACAGGCCCTATGTGCCTCTTGTTTCATATCGGTCTGTCGTCGATTAACGTCAGAACTCTGGCCCTCTATAATATGCGGGAAATGTGCGCCCCGCGCCCGGAGCGCACTTCAAACTGATATTTTAGAAACAAATCGTCACTTTCACACACATGTCACACATGGATCGAAAGATATATTCTTTATGCACTAGGTGATATCAATAACATGTTTCAAAGATCATTACGAAAAGTATTTTCCAACGTTTTCTATACCAACCCATGTTTTTAAAGGAAATTAGGCCATGGGCAATGTCACATGACTTGATGAGATCTCGCGTTACCGAAGGTATTTCCCAACGTTATGACGTAGGCCTGCGAGATTTTAGTCATGTGGCATTAGAAGGCAGGGCTATCAAAAAAAACCACCAGAGTAAGTTTGAAAAAATATGGTTTTAGTGATTGTATTGGTTGTTTGAGGCATGTTATGTATGTTCATCTTGGGCACAAAGAATAGATCTTTTGGTCCATGTGCGACATGTGTGTGAAAGTGATGATTTGTTTCTAAAATATCAGTTTGAAGTGCGCCTCGGGCGCGGGTCGCATATTTCCCGCATATTATAGAGGGCCGTAGTTGTGACGTTAATCACAACAGACCAATATGAAAAAAGTTGATAAAACGTCAGAATAATTTGGACTACCCAGATACCTACTGGCCAAATATCATGACCCTGGGCCTTATGGAACTTGAGAAGAAGATTATTAAAGCTTTTAACCCATGTTGACGTTTCACCCTCGACTAGCACTTAAAGTTGACCTTTGACCTCATTACTGTAATAAAGAAAAATATTTGCATTGCTGGTCTACATGTACATAACATACACCATACTTCCCTTCGATCTACGACCTTCTCTCGGCCCAAAGTCAATCCCTATCACAATCCGCCATTCCAGTCACACCCTTAACTGTAATGCCCATGTCAGAGTAGATATTTCCCTATATGACACTAGTATGTTTCTCTACATGTATCCATTAAGTATCCTCTCCCTACCCACTATACTCATATCCTTACTAATGTTACATTACTCTTAAATAAATAAATATACGTTGAAAAGCAGATAGATACAAGGAGAAAGCAGCATTGTGGTTTTATACAAAAGCTGACATTTGTGTTGTGAAACAGAAGTCCAGTGTAAAGGAGCATATAGAATGGACTCACATGAAAGGACGACAAAAATATATGACCAAGCACCGCAAAGTACTAACTCTAATCACTAACACACAGTCCGTCAGATGGGACTTAAAATGGTGTCCTGTGTGAGACTGTCCACATCTCACACAGAAGACCCCTCTGAGCTAACTAGTATTGTCGAGGAAGAGTAGGCGTGATAACGCCGACTCAGAGGTTAGGGTATTTTAGACTTATAATAAGGGTTGGGTGTATTTATTAGAATTTTAGACGGGCTTTCAAAAATTAGATTTAATCAATTTCATCTTAGCTAGGGTTAAACCGACTTGGCTGGTTTCAGGGTATTCCTTGGGGTGCCATCCGTCCGCTCTTCACTAAAACCTCGTCCAACATCGTGATGCGCTACAGATCAACGTTAGGTTACCATTTTCGGCCCTGCAGGAAGTCTTCATGCAAAATTATACTGTAGGTCTATGGGACTGATGACTTCTATCTCCTCCACCTCTACCCTCTCCTCTTCTCTCCTTTTCTCTGCATACTTTGTCCCTTCTATTTTACTTTCCTATCTGTTCTCGTCTCCTGAAAGGCCGAAAGGCCTAGTAGCAGTCATAAAACCCTCAAAATCAAATCAAAATCAATAACTGTCACAGATTGACTAGCCATTTCTGAGTCACAACCTGTAAACGATGGCGTGATAAGGGGACGTGGGGAGAACGGAACATTTTTCGACACAGTGACAGACTATGTTTGGATTTCTTGACCTGGACACGATGGTATAACGTCGAAACGATATCGTGCCTCTGTAGCGATTTTGCCTGAAACTAATTCAATTTCATAGCGATCAAATCTGAAAGTATCATCTTCTTTTGATATTGCTTTAATCACCCCCGTTTCCCCATCGCATAACCTCACAAAGTCACCAACATTTGCCTGAAGCGCCCGTCTTCATGCAAAGCAGCCATGTTGACAGCAGACGAAGTAAACAAAACAGCACGTGTGTGAAAAAGGTAGTCCCAGTCAAAGTTCATCATCTTGAACAATCAAAACTCTGGAAGGTCATATACCATGTGTGGTGTATAACTCATATTTATCCATGTTTATACAGTGTATTGTTATAGAAAAATAAATACACCATGGCTCAAAGTGTTTAAAGTCTGGGAAAAGATCTTAATCTTTGGTGATTCAACCAAATAGTATGGTAAAGCAGCCTTATCAAACATTCGTTCAGCCAGCCAGGCATCTGTATATAGGGGGATAGCAGCTGATACCACCCTACCGCCGGCAAAGTGACCGTTCTAGCGATTCTTTGTCCAGAATGGTAATTCAGACCTAATATTGTCCATCTTGCATTGTTCAGTGTCTGGCTAGCTGGAGGTCATCTTTCAGTCACCATTCATCCTCTAATCAGTCAAACAAAAAGTGGGATATTTGCCTGTAATTATAAT
This sequence comes from Mizuhopecten yessoensis, assembly GCF_002113885.1. Classification (NCBI taxonomy): domain Eukaryota; kingdom Metazoa; phylum Mollusca; class Bivalvia; order Pectinida; family Pectinidae; genus Mizuhopecten; species Mizuhopecten yessoensis. Next base: position 30,064 of record NW_018408795.1, on the reverse strand, counting down.
TGAAGCTTCCTGAAGTGGAGCTCAATAGAATCTGTGAATGAAAATGATTTTGACCAACTTTAAAGGTCACAGGGGTCAAATACGTCACACTTAAAATTACTTCTTCTGAAGAACCGAAAGGCTTTTAAGTCATGATATTTGGCTGCAAGCTTCCTAGGATGAAGTCTGAGAGAGTTTGAAGACGAAAAATGACCTTGACCTACTTCGTAGTCCCATTGATAAAATCTGTCACAAATTTCAAACGACTTCTTCTTTAGAAACTGTAAGGCCTTGATTCACAATATTTTACAGATGATTTTCACAGATGGAGCCTAACAAATAGTTTGTGAACGAAATTGGCTTTGGACCATTATTTGAAATTTTACAGGGTCAAATGTGTCAAAAACCTTAAACAAATTCTTTCGAGGACTGAAATGTTTTGAGTTATAATATTTGGCTTGTAGCTTCTTTGGATGGAGCCTGACAAACTTTGTGAATGAAAATAACCTTGATGTACTATCTAGGTAATAGAGGTCAAATGTGTCAAAACACTTTGAACGGCTTCTTTTGAAGAACTCTAAGTGCTTGAGTTGTGGCATTTAGCAGGTAGCTTCCTGGGACATAATGCCAAACAAAGTTTGCAAGTAAAAATGACCTTGACCGTTATTCAAGTCAAAGAATCAGGGTGCTGATATTTTGGCCTGTAGCATACAGAGAAGGCTGTCAAGTTTTTAGAAGTGATTATGAATTAATTGATTCACTTTCAAGATTGCAGGGGTCAAATGTGTTTAAATCTTTAAATGACTTGTGAATAACCAAAAGTCCCAGGGTGATGATATTTGGCCAATAACATACCAAAAATGGCTTTTTTACCAATTGTTCTTGAATGAATTACAAAGGTAAAATGTGTGAAAAAAACATTCATATGACTTTGTCTCAAACGTCAAGAGGCCTAGTGTGTTAATTGGCCAGTAGCATTCTGTGGTGAAGGGTCACAGATCAAGTTACATATCAGGTTTGTTCAAGTTTGAATAACCTTCACCAATTTTGAAAGTCACAGAGATCAAATGTGTTTAAACATTTAAACAACATTTCTTTTGAATAATCAAAAGGCCGAAAGTGAGAATATTTGGCCAATAGCATATTTTGATGAAGGGCTATCAAATTTGTTTAGATGGCGAGGCCTCAAAGGGAAAATTAACCAATATTTCAAAAATCTTCTTCTCCAGACTCAGAGGTACTACAGTCAATTTCTCTGCATGGATGGAAAGATCATCAGGGGCTTTGTTGAAATTGTAATTTCAGTACCCCCGGGCCATCCGCTCTCCCTTGGGGAGGGAGTAAAGTTTACTATAGTTTATATAGGGAAATAACACTTTTAGGAAATTATACTTACTTGGTGAGGATCATCCTTGGAGGAAGATTGTATCAAGTTGTAAAATTGGGATTCCTGCCCCAACCCCAGGGGCGAGGGCGGGGCCCCAAGGGAAAATTAACCAATATTTCAAAAATCTTCTTCTCCAGACTCAGATGTACTTGACAGTCAATTTCTCTGCATAGATGGAAAGATCATCAGGGGCTTTGTTTAAATTGGAAATTTCAGTACCCCCGGGCCATCCATTCTCCTTTGCGGAGGGGGTAAAATTTACTTTAGTTTATATAGGGAAATAACACTTTTGGGTATACATTTGGCCATTTTCAGCTGGAAATTATTCAAACTTGGTTGGAATGATTATGATGCCAGATGGCAATTAAATGGTATGAGAAAACAAGACCCTGCCCAGGGGCTGGAGGATTAGGGCCCAAATGGGGATTATGGTTTAAAAATCTTCTTCATCAGACTCAGATGTTTTATTGTTCTTGGATAGAAAGGTCCTTACATGTACCTAAATTACCATTACCTAAATTGTTAATTTCATTATCCCCCAGGTCATCTGCTCTCCCTTGGGGAGAGGGTGTATTCTCAAGAGCAAAATAATTTATTTGAATAGTTTTTAAAGTTCTTATCCTTTGGTGACATGACAAGTATTGTATTTCACTTTGTTTACATGTTGTTTTCCACATTTTGTACATCTCAACAATGCAATTGAGCTACAAGTACCTATAATATAACTCAGGTGATCGCTTAAAGGCCCTTGGGCCTCGTGTTTAATAACCAAGAGACATATATTGGTAAAGACATTTAACTTACTTGGGGCCTTTTTTCATCTAAATAATAATTATTGTCCTACAATGCTAGCCATGGGGCCTCTTGCTAAAGACAAATAATTTTGGAAAATTAATTGCAGCTATCCTTTGTGCTTTGTCATGAACTTACTCAAGTCCTGGATTATGATCCTTATTAGAAATCAGGGCCTGAAATCTGATTTGTGGGATTGTATTTCTTTAAAATGATGTATGTTATAATGCCCAGGTCAGTGATATGTATGACTTTGTTTGTACAGGAGTTTACATCCTTCAGCTTGATTGAGATCTGTCAGAAGATCGCAGAGGCGATGGACTACCTATCCTCAAATAACATTATCCACCGTGATGTAGCTACTCGTAACTGTATGTAAGTCTTGTGAACAAGTATACCAAAACAATATTATATTGTTCCTTGGTCATTTAGAAATCTCATCAGTTTTTAAACTGATTTTCTTACATAACAAGTAACGCAATACTAAAAAGAGTTTTATCAGACAGGTTTTGACTCTGTACACTGTCAGACAGGTTTTATCACTGTACACTGTCAGACAGGTTTTGACTCTGACTTACTGTTATCGCTGTACACTGTCAGACAGGTTTACACTCTGACTTACTGTTATCACTGTACACTGTCAGACAGGTGTTGACTCTGACTTACTGTTATCACTGTACACTGTCAGACAGATGTTGACTCTGACTTACTGTTATCACTGTACACTGTCAGACAGGTTTACACTCTGACTTTATGTTATCACTGTACACTGTCAGACAGGTTTACACTCTGACTTACTGTTATCATTGTACACTGTCAGACACTCAGATTGATAGTCTTAAAACACTCAGATTAATAGTCTAAAACATTTAGATTAATAGTCTTAAAACACTCAGACTAATAGTGTATAAACACTCAGATATATAGTACAAATACACTCAGATTTATAGTCTAAAAACACTCATATTAATAATCTATAAGCACTCAGATTAATAGTCTAAAACACTCAGACTTATAGTCTGAATACACTCAGATTAATAGTCTTTAAGCACTCATATTAATAGTCTAAAACATTTAGATTAATAGTCTTAAAACACTCAGACTAATAGTCTATAAACACTCTGATTTATAATATAAATACACTCAGATTAATAGTCTAAAACACTAAGTTTAATAATCTTAAAACACTCAGACTTATAGTCTGAATTCACTCAGATTAATAGTCTATAAACATTCAGATTAATAGTATGAAAAAACACAGATTAATAGTTTTAAAACACTCGGATAAATAGTCTAAAAACACTCGGATTAAAAGTCTAAAAACACTCAGACTTATAGTCTATAAACACTCGGATTAATAGTCTGAAACACTCAGATTAATAGTCTAAAACACTCAGACTAATAGTTTATAAACACTCAGAATATTAGTCTATAAACACTCAGATTAAAAGTCTTAAAACACTCAGACTAATAGTGTATAAACACTCAGATATATAGTACAAATACACTCAGATTTATAGTCTAAAAACACTCGGATTAAAAGTCTAAAAACACTCAGACTTATAGTATATAAACACTCGGATTAATAGTCTGAAACACTCAGATTAATAGTGCAAAAACATTCAGATTAATAGTCTTAAAACACTCGGATAAATAGTCTATAAACTCTCAGATTAATAGTCTATAAACAATTCGACAAATAGTCTTAAACACTCAGATTAATAGTGCAAAAACATTCAGATTAATAGTCTTAAAACACTCGGATAAATAGTCTAAAACACTCAGACTAATAGTTTATAAACACTCAGAAACATAGTCTATAAACACTCAGATTAAAAGTCTTAAAACACTCAGACTAATAGTCTATAAACACTCAGAATAAAAGTCTATAAACTCTCAGATTAATAGTCTATAAACAACTCGACAAATAGTCTAAAACACTCAGATTAATAGTCTAAAACACTCAGACTAATAGTTTATAAACACTCAGAATAATAGTCTATAAACTCTCAGATTAATAGTCTATAAACAACTCGACAAATAGTCTAAAACACTCAGATTGATAGTACAAAAACATTCAGATTAATAGTCTTAAAACACTCGGATAAATAGTCTATCAGCACTCAGACTAAAAGTCTGAAACACTCAGATTAATAGTCTTAAACACTCATGTTAATAGTCTTTAAACACTCAGATTAATAGTATAAACACTGAGACTAATAGTCTAAAAACACTCAGACTAATAGTCTATAAACACTCAGACTAATAGTCTATAAACACTCAGATTAATAGTCTATAAACACTAAGACTTGTAGTATAAATACACTCAGATTTATAGTCTAGAAACACTCAGATTAATAATCCAAAAACACTCAGACTAATAGTCTAAATACACTCAGATTATTAGTCTAAAAACACTCAGACTAATAAGCTAAATACACTCATATTAATAGTATAAAAACACTCATACCAATAGTTTAAAACACTTAGATTAATAGTCTTAAAACACTCAGATTAATAGTCTAAAACATTTAGATTAATAGTCTTAAAACACTCAGACTAATAGTGTATAAACACTCAGATATATAGTATAAATACACTCAGATTTATAGTCTAAAAACACTCATATTAATAATCTATAAGCACTCAGATTAATAGTCTAAAACACTCAGATTAATAGTCTTTAAGCACTCATAAAAATAGTCTAAAACATTTAGATTAATAGTCTTAAAACACTCAGACTAATAGTCTATAAACACTCTGATTTATAATATAAATACACTCAGATTAATAGTCTAAAACACTAAGTTTAATAATCTTAAAACACTCAGACTTATAGTCTGAATACACTCAGATTAATAGTCTAAAACACTCAGATCAATAGTCTATAAACATTCAGATTAATAGTATGAAAACACACAGATTAATAGTTTTAAAACACTCGGATAAATAGTCTATAAACACTCAGATTAAAAGTCTGAAACACTGAGATTAATAGTCTTAAACACTTATGTTAATAATCTATAAACACTCAGATTAATAGTCTAAAAACACTCAGATTAATAGTCTATAAACACTCGGATTAATAGTATAAAAACATTCAGATTAATAGTCTTGCAACACTCGGATAAATAGTCTATAAACTCTCAGATTAATAGTCTATAAACAATTCGACAAATAGTCTAAAACACTCAGCTTAATAGTCTGAAACACTCAGATTAATAGTCTAAAACACTCAGACCAATAGTCTATAAACACTCAGAATAATAGTCTATAAACTCTCAGATTAATAGTCTATAAACAATTCGACAAATAGTCTAAAACACTCAGATTAATAGTCTAAAACACTCAGACTAATAGTCTATAAACACTCAGAATAATAGTCTATAAACTCTCAGATTAATAGTCTATAAACAATTCGACAAATAGTCTAAAACACTCAGCTTAATAGTCTAAAACACTCAGATTAATAGTCTAAAACACTCAGACCAATAGTCTATAAACACTCAGAATAATAGTCTATAAACTCTCAGATTAATAGTCTATAAACAATTCGACAAATAGTCTAAAACACTCAGATTAATAGTCTAAAACACTCAGACTAATAGTCTATAAACACTCAGAATAATAGTCTATAAACTCTCAGATTAATAGTCTATAAACAATTCGACAAATAGTCTAAAACACTCAGCTTAATAGTCTAAAAACACTCAGATTAATAGTCTATAAACACTTGGATTAATAGTATAAAAACATTCAGATTAATAGTCTTAAATCACTCGGATAAATAGTCTATAAACACTCAGATTAAAAGTCTGAAACACTGAGATTAATAGTATTAAACACTCATGTAAATAATTTATAAACACTCAGATTAATAGTCTAAAAACGCTCAGATTAATAGTATAATCACAGAGACTAATAGTCTAAAACACTCAGCTTAATATACTAAAAACACTCAGACTAATAGTCTAAAACACTCAGCTTAAAAGTCTAAAAACACTCAGACTAATAGTCTATAAACACTCGGATTAATAGTCTGAAACAGTCAGATTAATTGTCTCAAACACACAGACTAATAGTCTATAAACACTCAGAATAATAGTCTATAAACACTAAGACTTCTAGTCTATAAACACTCAGATTTATAGTATAAATACACTCAGATTGATAGTCTAAAACACTCAGCTTAATTGTCTATAAACACTCAGACTAATAGTCTATAAACACTCGGATTAATAGTCTGAAACAGTCAGATTAATTGTCTCAAACACACAGACTAATAGTCTATAAACACTCAGAATAATAGTCTATAAACACTAAGACTTCTAGTCTATAAACACTCAGATTTATAGTATAAATACACTCAGATTGATAGTCTTAAAACACTCAGATTAATAATCCAAAAACACTCGGACTAATAGTCTAAATACACTCAGAATAATAGTCTATAAACACTCAGATTAATAGTCTATAAACACTAAGACTTCTAGTCTATAAACACTCAGATTTATAGTATAAATACACTCAGATTGATAGTCTAAAAACACTCAGATTAATAATCCAAAAACACTCAGACTAATAGTCTAAATACACTCAGAATAATAGTCTATAAACTCTCAAATTAATAGTCTATAAACTATTCGACAAATAGTCTAAAACACTCAGATTAATACTATAAAAACATTCAGATTAATAGTATGAAAAAACACAGATTAATAGTCTTAAAACATTCGGATAAATAGTCTATAAACACGCAGATTAAAAGTCTGGAACACTCAGATTAATAGTGTATAAACACTCAGACTAAAAGTCTATAAGCACTCAGATTAATAGTCTAAAACATTTATATTAATATTCTTAAAACACTCACATTTATAGTATAAATACACTCAGACTAATAGTCTATAAACACTCAGACTTATAATCTAAAACACTCAGATAAATAGTCTATAAACACTCAGATTAATAGTATAAACACTGAGACTAAAAGTCTAAAACACTCAGCATAATAGTCTAAAAACACTCAGACTAATAGTCTATAAACACTCGGATTAATAGTCTGAAACACTCATGTTAATAGTCTAAAAACACTCAGATTAATAGTCTATAAACACTAAGACTTCTAGTCTATAAACACTCAGATTTATAGTATAAATACACTCGAGATTGATTGTCTAAAAACACTCAGATTAATAATCCAAAAACACTCAGACTAATAGTCTAAATACACTAAGAATAATAGTCTAAAAATACTCATACCAATAGTCTGAAACACTCAGATTAATAGTCTATAAGCACTCATAATAATAGTCTCAAACATTTAGATTTATATTCTTAAAACACTCAAACTAATAGTCTATAAACACTTAGATTAATAGTCTAAATAGACTCAGATTTATAGTCTAAAAACACTCATACCAATAGTCTGAAACACTCAGATTAATAGTATATAAGCACTCATAATAATAGTCTCAAACATTTAGATTAATAGTCTTAAAACACTCAAACTAATAGTCTATAAACACTCAGATTAATTGTCTAAAACACTCAGACTAATAGTATATAAGCACTCAGATTAATAATTAAAAACGTTTAGATTAATAGTCTTAAAACACTCAGATTTATAGTATAAATACACTCAGACTAATAGTATATAAACACTCAGATTAATAGTCTAAAACACTCAGATTAATAGTCTATAAACACGCAGACTTATAGTCTAAATACACTCAGATTAATAGTCTAAAAACACTCATACCAATAGTCTAAAACACTCAGATTAATAGTCTTAAAACACTCAGACTAATAGTCTATAAGCACTCAGATTAATTGTCTAAAACATTTAGATTAATAGTCTTAAAACACTCAGATTATTAGTCTAAAAACACTCAGATTAATAGTTTGAAAACATTCAAAATTAAAAATCTATAAACACTATAAATACAAGACAATAAAACAATAAATGTTCTAACAATTTTTACAGAGTGTGTCCTGGTGATATTGTGAAAATTTCGGATGCAGCCTTTTCCTGGAGCCTGTTCCCAGATGAGTACATGTATGATTCTGAACGAGAACGATGGCTTCCGGTGCGATGGATGGCCCAGGACTGTCACCAGTTTGGATTCTACAGTACAGCTACAGACGTGGTAGGTCAAACACTAAAGACATGGTAGATCATACACTACAGACATGGTAGATCATACACTAGGTAGATCATACACTACAGACATGATAAATCTTACACTACAGACATGATAGATCATACACTACAGACCTGGTAGATCATGTAGTTTATACACTACAGACATGGTATATCATACACTAGAGACATGGTAGATCATACACTACAGAGATGGTAGATCATACACTACAGACATGATAAATCTTACACTACAGACATGATAGATCATACACTACAGACATGTTAGATCATACACTACAGACGTGGTAGACCATCCACTACAGACATGGTAGGTCAAACACTACAGACAAGATAGATCAAAAACTACAGACATGATAGATTATACACTACAGACATAGGATATCATACACTACAGACGTGGTAGATCATACACTACACACATGATAGATCAATACACTACAGACATGATAGATCATACACTACAGACATAGTATATCATACACTACAGACGTGGTATATCATACACTACAGACATGATAGATTATACACTACAGACATAGTATATCATACACTACAGACGTGGTATATCATACACTACAGACATGATAGATCATTCACTACAGACATGGTAGATCATACACTAGGTAGATCATACACTACAGACATGATAGATCTTACTCTACAGACATGATAAATCTTACACTACAGACATGATAGATCATACACTCCAGACATGGTAGATCATACACTACATACGTGGTAAGTCAAACACTACAGACATGGAAGATCATACACTACAGACATGGAAGGTCAAACACTACAGACAAGATCGATCAACCACTACCGACATGATAGATTATACACTACAGACATGTAGATCATACACTACAGACGTGGTAGGTCAAACACTAAAGACATGGGAGATCATACACTACAGACATGCTAAATCATACACTATCGACATGGTGAATCATACACTACAGACATGGTGAATCATACACTACAGACATGATAGATCATACACTACAGACCTGGTAGATCATGTAGTTTATACACTACAGACATGGTATATCATATACTACAGACATGGTAGATCATACACTAGGTAGATCATACACTACAGACATGATAAATCTTACACTACAGACATGATAGATCATACACTCCAGACATGGTAGATCATACACTACATACGTGGTAAGTCAAACACTACAGACATGGAAGATCATACACTACAGACATGGAAGGTCAAACACTACAGACAAGATCGATCAACCACTACCGACATGATAGATTATACACTACAGACATGGTAGATCATACGCTACAGATATGGTAGATCATACACTACAGACATGGTAGGTCAAACACTACAGACATGATAGATTATACACTACAGACATAGTATATCATACACTACAGACGTGGTAGATCATACACTACAGACATGGTATATCATACACTACAAACATGGTAGATCATACACTACAGACATGGTATATCATACACTACAAACATGGTAGATCATACACTACAGACATGATAGATCATACACTACAGACATGGTATTTTATACAATACAGACATGGTATATCATATACTACAGACATGGTAGATCATACACTACACACATGATAGATCATACACTACAGACCTTGTAGATCATACACTACAGACATGGTATAGGTCATACACTACAGACATAGTATATAATACACTACAGACATTGAAGGTCATACACTAACGACATGATAGATCATACACTACAGACATGGTGAATCATACACTACAGACATGGTAGTTTATACACTACAGACATGGTATATCATATACTACAGACATGGTAGATCATACACTACACACATGATAGATCATACACTACAGACCTTGTAGATCATACACTACAGACATGGTATAGGTCATACACTACAGACATAGGATATAATACACTACAGACATTGAAGGTCATACACTACAGACATGGTATAGGTCATACACTACAGACATAGTATATAATACACTACAGACATTGAAGGTCATACACTAACGACATGATAGATCATACACTACAGACATTGAAGGTCATACACTAACGACATGATAGATCATACACTACAGACATGGTAGATCATACTCTACAAACATGGTAGATCATACACTACAGACATGGTAAATCATACACTACAGACATGGTTAATCATACAATACAGACCTGGTAGATCATACACTACAGACATAGTATATATTTTAATACACTAAAACATTGAAGGTCATACACTACCGACATGATAGATCATACACTACCGACATGGTTAATCATACACTACAGACCTGGTAGCTCATACACTACAGACATATTATATAATACACTACAAACATTGAAGGTCATACACTACCGACATGATAGATCTTACACTACAGACATGGTAGATCATACACTACAGGCGAGGTAGATCATACATTACAGACATGGTAAATCATACACTACAGACATGGTTAATCATACACTACAGACCTGGTAGATCATACACTACAGACATAGTATATAATACACTACAAACATTGAAGGTCATACACTACCGACATGATAGATCATACACTACAGACATGGTAGATCATACACTACAGGCGTGGTAGATCATACATTACAGACATGGTAAATCATACACTACAGACATGGTTAATCATACAATACAGACCTGGTAGATCATACACTACAGACATAGTATATAATACACTACAAACATTGAAGGTCATACACTACCGACATGATAGATCATACACTACAGACATGGTAGATCATACACTACAGGCGTGGTAGATCATACACTACTGACATGGTAGATCATACACTACAGACGTGGTAGATCATACACTACAGACTTGGTAGATCATACACTACAGACATAGAATATAATACACTTCAGACATTGAAGGTCATACACTAACGACATGATAGATCAAACACTACACACATGATAGATCATACACTACAGACGTGGTAAATCATACACTACAGTCTTGGTAGATCATACACTACAGACATGATAGATCATACACTACAGACGTGGTAAATCATACACTACAGACATGGTAAATCATACACTACTGACATGGTAGATCATACACTACACACGTGGTAGATCATACACTACAGACTTGGTAGATCATACACTACAGACATATAATATAATACACTTCAGACATTGAAGGTCATACACTAACGACATGATAGATCATACGCTACACACATGATAGATCATACACTACGCACATGATAGATCATACACTACACACATGATACCTGGTAGATCATACACTACAGACATAGTATATAATACACTTCAGACATTGAAGGTCATACACCAACGACATGATAGATCATACACTACACACATGATAGATCACTGGTAGATCATACACTACAGACATAGAATATAATACCCTTCAGACATTGAAGGTCATACACTAACGACATGATAGATCAAACACTACACACATGATAGATCATACACTACACACATGATACCTGGTAGATCATACACTACAGACATAGAATATAATACACTTCTGACATTGAAGGTCATACACTAACGACATGATAGATCATACACTACTCACATGATAGATCATACACTACACACATGATACCTGGTAGATCATACACTACAGACATAGTATATAATACACTTCAGACATTGAAGGTCATACACCAACGACATGATAGATCATACACTACACACATGATACCTGGTAGATCATACACTACAGACATAGAATATAATACCCTTCAGACATTGAAGGTCATACACTAACGACATGATAGATCAAACACTACACACATGATAGATCATACACTACGCACATGATAGATCATACACTACACACATGATAGATCAAACACTACAGACAAGATAGATCAAACCCTACAGTCATGATAGATCATACACTACACACATGATAGATCATCTACAGACCTGGTAGATCATACACTACAGACATAGTATATAATACACTACAAACATTGAAGGTCATACACTACCGACATGATAGATCATACACTACAGACATTGAAGGTCATACACTACAGACATGGTATAGGTCATACACTACAGACATAGTATATAATACACTTCAGACATTGAAGGTCATACACTAACGACATGATAGATCATACGCTACACACATGATAGATCATACACTACGCACATGATAGATCATACACTACACACATGATAGATCAAACACTACAGACAAGATAGATCAAACCCTACAGTCATGATAGATCATACACTACAGACGTGGTAAATCATACACTACAGACATGGTTAATCATACACTACAGACCTGGTAGCTCATACACTACAGACATATTATATAATACACTACAAACATTGAAGGTCATACACTACCGACATGATAGATCATACACTACAGACATTGAAGGTAATACACTAACGACATGATAGATCATACACTACACACATGATACCTGGTAGATCATACACTACAGACATAGTATATAATACACTACAGACTTGGTAGATCATACACTACAGACATGATAGATCATACACTGATCATACACTACAGACATAGAATATAATACCCTTCAGACATTGAAGGTCATACACTAACGACATGATAGATCAAACACTACACACATGATAGATCATACACTACGCACATGATAGATCATACACTACACACATGATACCTGGTAGATCATACACTACAGACATAGAATATAATACCCTTCAGACATTGAAGGTCATACACTAACGACATGATAGATCATACGCTACACACATGATAGATCATACACTACACACATGATAGATCAAACACTACAGACAAGATAGATCAAACCCTACAGTCATGATAGATCATACACTACACACATGATACCTGGTAGATCATACACTACAGACATAGTATATAATACACTTCAGACATTGAAGGTCATACACTAACGACATGATAGATCAAACACTACCCACATGATAGATCATACACTACAGACAAGATAGATCATCCACTACAGACATGATAGATCATACACTGATCATACACTACAGACATAGAATATAATACACTTCTGACATTGAAGGTCATACACTAACGACATGATAGATCATACACTACAGACATGGTAGATCATACACTACAGACTTGGTAGATCATACACTACAGACATGTTATATACTACACTACATGTCAACATGATTGGAGTTAATCACAGATGTGTCAGTTCACTTACGTTCCTTTACCTTGTGCTATATCCCAGAGTGACTTTGACTCATTATGTTTGAATTTTAATTGTCAAATAGTGTTTTAAAAAGAATTATGTAATATAGCTTGAAATATTTTAGATAATACAATAGAATATGACGTGTGTTTTTAATGCAAAACACAGATTTCTGAAGTCATTTCAATTGATTTGATGACTTTCATTTGCCCTGCTCTGAGTGGCTAAATAGACCTATTGTATGCAATATTGTATTTCCAATTGCTTACTGCTCATCTGTTTATTGCAGGTTTAGTAACACTTTGTTGAATGTAACTTCTCATACAGTTCATTTACCTCTCATACCCTTTGACTTAACATATAGAATTATAACATGCACAGTTCAGGGAACTAAGAAAATAAGTGGGTGTTAGGATTTTTAGCTCACATGGCCCGATGGGCCAAGTGAGCTTATGCCGTGGCCTGTGCATGGCATCAAGATTTACTTTAAACAACTTCTTCTTAATAACCAAAAGGCCTAGGTTGACGATATTTTGCCAGAAGTAAACTGGGTTGAAGAGCTACCAAGCTTGTTCAAATAATTACCTTTGCCCGTATTTAAGGTCACAGGGGTCAAATATCTTAACATGAGGCCCAAGGGCCTTAGCGGTCACCTGAGTTATATTATAGGTACTAGTAGCTCAATTTCATTGTTGAGATGTACAAAATGTGGAAAACAACACGTAAACAAAGTGAAATACAATACTTGTCATGTCACCAAAGGATAAAAACTTTAAAAACTATTCAAATAAATTATTTAACTTTTAACCATAATCCCCATTTGGGCCCCTTGCAACCCTTCAGCCCCTGGGGATGGGGCAGGATCTTATTTTCTCATACCAACTAATTGCCATCTGGCATCATAATCATTCCAACCAAGTTTGAATACATCTGTCAGTCTGAAGAAGAAGATTTTTGAAATATTGGTTAATTTTCCCTTTGGGGCCCCGTCCTGGACCCTGGGGTTGGGGCAGGAATCACGATTTTACAATTTGATACCATCTTCCTCCAAGAATGATTCTTACCAAGTAAGAATAATTTCCTGCTGAAAATGGACAAAATATACCCAAAAGTTTTTCCCTATATAAACTACAGTAAACTTTATATACCCCCTCCCAAAGGGAGAACGGATGGCCCGGGGTTACTGAAATTCACAATTGAAATAAAGACCCGATGATCTTTCCATCCATGCAGAGAAATTGACTGTTGTACCTCTGAGTCTGGAGGAGAAGATTTTTGAAATATTGGTTACTTTTCCCTTTGGGGCCCTGCCCCGGCCCCTGGGGTTTGGGTAGGTATCCCAATTTTACAATTTTGTAGCCTCATCTACCAAGGATGATTCTGACCAAGTTTGAAAAAATTCCATCAAATGGTTCTTGAGAAGAAGTATAAAATGTAAAAAGTTTACGCACGACGGAGGATACACGACTTTAAACGACTTCTAAATTATCAGAATGCCCAGGATGATGATATTTGGCCAAATTAGCATGCTGGGATGAAAGGCTACCAAGTTTGTTCAAAGTTACAGGGGTCAAATATGTTAAAATCTTTATCGACTTCTTCTGTGAATAACCAAAATGCCCAGGGTGATGATATTTCACCAGTAGCATGCATGGTTACAGGACTACCAAATATGTTCAAATGAATGACCTTCACTTACATTCAAGGTCACAGGGTTTAATCGTCTTAAAAACCCTTTAAACAATTGCTTCTGAATAACCGTAAGGACCAGGATAGAGATCTAGCCAGTAGCATACTAGGACAAAGGGCTGCCAAGTTTGTTAAAATAAATGACCTTCACTCATCATATTCAAGGTCACAGGAGTCAAATTTGTTAAAAAAATCTTGAAACAACTTCTGAAAACTAAAAGGTGTAGAATGATGATATTTGGCCAGTAAAATGCTTCGATGAAGGGCTACTCAGTTTGTTCAAATGAATGACCTTGACTGGTATTCAAGGTCACAGACATCAACCATGTTTAAACATTAAAGACTTATTATACGCCCGTCAAAATTTGACAGGTGTATGTATTATGGTATAGCGTTTGTGTCTGGTTAAGGTTAAGGTTTAGCTGCAAGTTTCTTCAGTGGTCTACAGTTCAGTCAAATCATGTGCTATTGTCCTAATTTTTGGCATGGATGTTCATGTGGGGTCTAAGAAGGACGATATGGATTTAATTTGGGAAAATGATTTCTAATTTTGGAAATTTTGGACATGTTTGGGACTTGACTTTTTTTGCACAATTTCTCGGTTAAAGTTTTGGTGAGAGTTTCTTCAGTGGTGTACAGTTCAGTCAGATAGTGTATTATTGTCCTAAACTTTGGCATGGATGTTCATGTGGGTCTAACAAGGACAATATGGATTTAGTTGAACAAACAAAAAATCATTGCAATGGGTCAGACTATTATTATTATTAGTCTAGTTTTGAATAACCATAAGGCCTAGAATGTTGTTATCTGGCCAGTAGCTAAATTTGCTAGGGTAAAGGGCTACCAAATTTGTTAAAATGAATGACCTTGACTTATATTCAAGGTCACAGGGGTTAAATTTGTTTAAAATCTTTAAACACCTTCTGAATAACCATATATGAGGCCAAGAAAGTTGATATTCGGCCAGTAGCATGCTTGAATGAAGGGATATCAAGTCATTTGAATGACCTTGACCCTCTTTTAAGATCACATTTGGTCAAATATGTATAAACCTTTTAATGACCTAATCTCAATAAACAAAAGGTCTCGGGTGGTGATATTGGCAAGTTGCATGCTGAGATGAAGGGCTAAAAAGTTTGTTCAATGTAATGACTTTGTTCGACTTTCAAGGTCACAGGGGTCAAATCTTTTAACAGGTTCTTCTGAATGACTTTAGTCTGAAATAAATACTGATATTTTGCCTGAAGCTATATTTCAGATCACTTTTAAGGTTACAAGTGTGAGATTAAAACCGGAGGTGATTGATGCAGGCTCATTGGGCCTCTTGTTGATGAAACTTGCTCAGAAAAGTGCTGAATTACCTGCATGGTTAAAATCATCCTGATGCTTGTAGCAGGATGTTAACAATCACCCTGATGCTTGTAACAGTATGTTAACAATCACCCTGATGCTTGTAGCAGTATGTTAACAATCACCTTGATGCTTGTAGCAGAATGTTAACAATCACCCTGATGCTAATTGTAGCAAAATGTTAACAATCACCCTGATGCTTGTAGCAGAATGTTAACAATCACCTTGATGCTTGTAGCAGAATGTTAACAATCACCCTGATGCTTGTAGCAGAATGTTAACAATCACCCTGATGCTAATTGTAGCAGTATGTTAACTATCACCCTGATGCTTGTAACAGAATGTTAACAATCACCCTGATGCTAATTGTAGCAGTATGTTAACAATCACCCTGATGCTTGTAACAGATTGTTAAAATCACCCTGATGCTTGTAGCAGTATGTTAACAATCACCCTGATGCTAATTGTAGCAGTATGTTAACAATCACCCTGATGCTTGTAGCAGGATGTTAACAATCACCCTGATGCTTGTAGCAGTATGTTAACAATCACCCTGATGCTTGTAGCAGAATGTTAACAATCACCCTGATGCTTGTAGCAGGATGTTTGTAGCAGAATGTTAACAATCACCCTGATGCTTGTAGCAGAATGTTAACAAGCTAAGACATAATAGTCTTATGATGTGTAAAAAAGTAAAAACATTTCCTTGGAAAATGTCAAAAAGACGGAATTAATAGGAGTTGAATGATTCCTCTTTATACAGCAAAAGAGAAAACTACAGATAAACATTTTATGAATGCAGGCCCTTTTGGCCTCAAGTTGTTTGACTGATTGATGATTTGATCAGTATTAGGTCCTTATCTCTATCTATCTATATATTATACGTACTCCACAGAGACCAAAATGGTTTTAATGCTTTATCTATTTCAGTGGTCATACGGTGTATTGATGTGGGAGGTGATGTCCCGTGGTGTTTTGCTGCCCTACTTCGACATCGAAAAAAATGAGGATATAAAAGATCATGTTATAAGTGGCTTTCGTCTCGGAAAACCTGAAACTGTACCTGATGAAATGTAAGTTAGTACTAAGACCAGTTGTTGTCAAAACAGCAAACAAACAAAGAAAACAAAAACAATCATGTTATCAGTGCTTATCAAAATCACAAGGACATAGCAAAAATTCATTTCATCAGTGGTTATCAAAATAGCAAGGACATTATAAAAAATCATGTTAGCAGTGGCTAACATTGCAGAAAACTTAAAGGTACTTAGACTTGTCTGTATTAAAAACCATGAACATGTTCCTCCAGATTTTAATCTTACAGTTATTCAGTATTTTCAGGCCTGTCTTGGCGAGAGCCGAGCGGCTTATTAATTCTGTCCAGAGAACGAAATGACGGACCCACTTCCGTTTGGGATGATTGCGCATATTTCAGTCTTCCGCTATATAGTTTCGTTATCGTAAATAGAAAGTAGAATCTCTTGACACTCGCCTGTGGGTTACATAAAGTCTTCTGATACTCTTCTCCAAATAATAATCCATACTTTTAATAATTGCTGAAAACAAAATGTTTATCTCCGTCGCATTCTACGAGTGTTGTGGTGGTGAAATTCGTGTACTAGGTTTGAGCGTTTTAGCAACTCGGATTGAGGTCTGAGGAGGTTTATGCGTGTGAAACACATCATGCGAGAAAGCACACGTGAAGACTGTCAAGCATTGACGCTGTCCATAGAAGGAAGAAGTAAATATATATATACTTATAAACCGTAAAAATAAGTGATGGAGTATAACCTCTGTTTTGATGTTTCAAACAGGAACGTAATATAACATATAGTGCTTAGGTTGATAACGGTAATGGCTCTGAGACGAGACGATATGTGAACTGTGTATGCTTATCAAACATTTCTTTAACAAAGCATATTATTTCTGGTTTATTTATTTATGAAAATGTAACAACTTAATAACATGACACAACTGCCGCTGCTGTTTGACAAGAATTTGCGCCGTGTCAAAATATTATCCAATCCGGTGTAAGGGAAATAACTCTTACGTTGGTAAAGTCGCATTGAGAAATATAATTCCAATATATTCCAAGAACATTTGTGAGATTTTGTGAGATTTTGTATATTCAATGACACTAAATAAAGACACTACATATATTAATAATTATTATTAATATGAATAAAAAATAAATAAAAATAAAAGGAGAACAATGTCTCTTTTTTTTCTCCATGCATGCTTTCCCACTTCTGTTAATTATCCTTCATTTAACAAGCACAAAATGCACCTATTCTTTATTATCCATTCACCAATTGCCATTCTTCACGTAAATGCTCATGTCACATCATTGGAGGATGCTTATGAATGAAAATTACAACAATGCGTCGCACTTAAAGAGGGTAAAAAAGGAGGAGAGGGAGAAATGTTTTTAAGGCATCATTTAAGAGGTGATCAATTTTGGAAATCCCAAAGGCAACATCATCACACCTGATTTTCAATTAGCAGAATACAGAACACATACCTGAGTTATTATAGTAAATATTGATGCTCAACGTGTTACTGAAGCAATTAAATTTAAAGTGGTGAGCGGCTTTAATGTCACACTGACATAATTCTAGTTTGGCTCTAAGACAAGTTTTTAGCTCACCTGGTCTGAAAGACCATGATGAGCTTATGCCATACCGCAGCGTCCGTCATCCGTCCGTCTGTCGTCCGTCAACTTTTCCTTTAAAACGCCACTATAGTCCTGAACAGCCAAGTAGATTTTGACTAAATTTTGACTGGAGCGTCCTTGGACCAAGGGAACAAAATTTTGTATAAACAGTGGGTGTGGCCCCCTTAGGGGCAGTGAGCGGGGTCGAATAGGGAAAATAGAGGTAAAACCTTTAATATCCTTCTTCTGCCATAGGGATTAAGGGATTTTATCCTAATTTAGTCTGGAGTATGCTTGGGCCAAGGGGACACAATTTTGTATAAACAGTGGGTGTGGCCCCCTTGGGGGAAGAGGTGCGAGGCCAAATAATGGAAATAAAGGTAAAACCTTTAAAATCCTTCTTCTACCATAGGGATTAAGGGATTTTATTCTTATTTAGTCTGGAACATCTTTGGTCAAAAGGGACTCAATTTTGTATAAACAGTGAGTGTGGCCCCCCTGGGGGCAGAGGGGCGGGCCCAATAGGGAAAAAGAGCAAATTCTTCAAAATCCTTCTGCTTCTGTAGGAATGACAGGATTTTGTCCAAATTTGGTATGAACGGTTGGCCTGACCCGTTGGCCTGACCCCTCCTGGGGGCAGAGAGGCGGGCCCAATAAGGGATATATAGGAATAGCATTTAATATCCTTTTTCTTTATGGGATGGAGGTATTTTGACCAAATTTTAATAGTAGCATCCTATGGGGAAGGGAAATCAATTTTGTATAAATGGTGAGTCTGACCCCACTTGGGCCTGAGGGGTTGGGCCCAAAAGGGGTAATTTAGTATATTCTTTAAATTTCTACTTCTTCTGTAGGAATGACAGGATTTTATCCATATTTGGTCTAAAGCATCCTTTGGTGATGGGGACTATATTTTGTATAAACTTTGGGTCTGACCTTCTGGGGCAGAGGGGTGGGGCCCAATAGGGGAAACATAGCAAATTCTTAAAATTACTTCTTCTTTTGTAGGAATGACAGTATTCTGTCCAAATTTGGGACGAATTAGCACCCTTGGGTGAAGGGGAACCAATTTTGTATAAACTGTGGGTTTTAACAGAGGGGTGGGGCCAAATAGGGAAAATAGAAAAATAGCTTTGAAGTCCTTCTTCTTCTGTAGGAATGACAGGATTATGTCCATATTTGGTCTAAAGCATCCTTGGGTAAAGGGGAACTCTTGTTTGTCATCTCACTGCTCTTCATGGTGAACATGTGATTGTACAACACTAAGCTATAGAAAATAAAGTCTATCTCTCTATCAGAACTAGGTTAAAAAAAGGTGTCTGAATAGACATATACTGTATAGCTGATTTTTAGCTTACCTGCCCGAAGGGCAAGTGAGCTTATGTCATTTTGCGTCGTCCGTCGTCCGTCCGTTGTCTGTCCGTCATCCATCAACTTTTCCTTTAAACAACTTCTTCTGAAGAATGGAGAGCGTATAGCCATGCTATTTAACTGAAAGCTTTGTTGGTAGGAGCCTGACAAAGTTTGAGAAGGGAAATGACCTTGACCTTATTTCAAGGTGACAGGGGTCAAATGTGTCAAACACTTCAAACAACTTCTGAAGAACTGAAAGGTATGGAATCTTCATATTCGGCTGGTGGCTTCCTGGGATAGAGCCTGACAAATTTGGTGAATAAAAATGACCTTGACCTACTTTCAGGTCACAGGTCAAATGTGTGAAACGGTTTAAAGGACTTCTTCTGAAGAACTGAAAGGTATAGAATCCTCATATTTGGCTGGATGCTTCTTGGGATAGAGCCCGACAAAGTTTTAAAAAGAAAATGACCTTGACCTTCTAACAGGGATGGAGTGACAAAGTTTGCGAGTGAAATATTTGTAGTACAGGATAATATTTAATGAGAATATTTTTCTGACTGCTTAAATATTCAGGTGAGCGATACAGGCCCTATTGTTTAGTTACATTTGGTGATGTGACTTAAAACTGAATGTGGAAAGTTAAAGTTAAATTTTTGGTGCTTTAAAATTTGGCAATCTGTTATAAACTCAACGGTTTCAATTTTGCACTTACTATGGTAAACCTGCTGATTTATTTCCACCCAAATTAACTGGAAAAATCAAAACGGCTCACTGTATATATATATATGATTATTGTGCCTGTCAGAGTTCAAATGTTGGCGAACTTGGCGTATTCAAGCCCTGCTGAATTGACCACCATATATATCTGGTGGCAGTCAATATAAGAAAAATTAAATAGAAAATATGGAACAAGGTTTTGGACAGAACCCTCTTCCTAGTTGTTGTATTATTTGTAATTAAATACAGGTATTATTTTGTTATAGAATGATTGTTATGCTCTGAAATAAGCTCAGGAATATTATACAAAAAGAACTTTGTTTTATTATTCAAAATTTATTAATGTTTCTTTACTAAGCAGATGAAATCAGAACTGAAATATTATCGTTAAATTGAAAAAAGTTACATAATTTTTTTTAAATAAAAACTTAATTTTGATGTATGGATTGTTTATGATTTTACGATCTAAAAAGAATTCTGTTGTTAAGTGAAAAGTATGATGTATTTATCAAGCCTGTTATCGTAACTTATTGATCATTACCACATTGTAAATCTGGGTTAAGGCACTCATCCTACGAAATTAATTGGTTGTAGGTACACCCTGATGATGTCTTGTTGGGAGACAAACCATAGCAAACGCCCTGCTTTTGTACGCATCATTGAACGTTTGATAGACATTCTGAATCCGCCAGAGTCTCCAACACTGATGTATCAGAACCAGCAGCATGAGGAGCTGCCCGAGTACGGAAATGTTCCAGATGACAGACCAAAGCTTCCCTCACGGGCCAATATGCCAGCAAAGAATGGCGATGTCAATTTCGGTTCTACGTAATAATTGAGATGAAATTGACTGTTGACAGAAAAACTTTGATACTTCTCAGCATCATGAGGACCAGCTATAGGCATAGTCATCATTGTAGGCAAGCAGCTTGTGAGAAGATCTGTCAGAGGATTAACTTCCAAACAAAACTTCATATATCTATATTACAAAATGTAATTAAAAAAAATGTGTGCCATACTAACTTCAAAAGTCTATGATGTGTGTATATAATGCAGTCAAATAAGCCATGTATATGATGTCTATACAGTCAGTGTGTGTAAGGTTCAAATATAGATGTGTCCAACAAGGTTTGGGTCTGCATGGTCAGTCAAATCAGCCAGTCCAGCAATATGTGTCTCCAGTCAAACCAAATATTCTCTTGGGTTTTTTCTTTCTTTTATGTGGGTTTTCCTGGTCTGGATAAAGACAAGATAAAAAATGAATAAATACTTGATAAAGACTTCAAAATCACTCAGTATATGTAATGTTAAAGATTGTGTGTATATTTTCTTAAATCTGAAAAAACAAATCTCCCACTTTACTGTCTTTTATTTGATAGCAAAATTACTCTAAAGTAGAGGGAATACAGATGTTCCCAGCTGAAATGTATTTCTGTTTTGAACCAGATAAAAAGAGCAAAATTACATTTCAAGTCCTGACAGTAGATATTGAAGGAATTCTAAAACCTGTAATTAGGGTCTTGTATCCCCATCCCAGTCTGAGGGGCTGCCGTCTTAGAGATGTAGAGTGAAACTCATGACTCATCTTCTGTATTCAATAGCATTAGGTGTTAAGAAAAAAATGTTTAGCATTCATTTGAAAAAAATATAACATTGCATGGATATTATTATTGTGCTTATCATTGTAATTAATGACTTGCAATTATTTGAGTGACAAAATATTTAAACAGAAAAATCTATTGTCTATTTTAAGAGCTAGTTTAACACATTGTATGTGCCAGCCTCTGGGGAAGAGTAGGATGAGCATCATCTTGTCCATATCTTTGTCCTTTAAACACACTATTTCTGTTCATCTGTATGTTTGTCCATCTCTCAACATTTGATTCGATTTCAGCTTCCTTGAGTGAAGTGTTAAGCCAAATATCATGAAACTTGATGTATTCCTGACATCAGTCTCTGGAGTAAAGTCAAAAGTCAAGGTTATATGTTTATGGTCAAGGTCACAGCTACACAATCTTTACATGAGGATGGTAAAATTGTATTTTTTGGCTTGTCCACAAGTTCCTGACTAAATTTTTAAAACATTTCATGACAATTCACAGAAGTTAATTCCTGATATCTCCCTTGAGACAATCGGAAGGCCTGAAGGTCATATATTCAAGGTCAGGGTCACAGATATGTTATCTTTACATGATGATGGAAAAATTAGATACTGCATGTACCAGTATTCTGCTTGTTTAATGATTTTCAACCATATTTTATGAAACTTCATACAATTATTCCTTGCACAGATACCTGGAGACCAGTTATAGGCCACATATTCAAGGTCTAAGCTACAGAATCTTTACATAAGATGGGAAACTTTCAACCAAATTCATAATCTCCATACTTTCAACCAAATTCATAATCTCCATACTTTCAATTACAGTTGTGGGTTGCACAACGTTACACTATGTACGCACCATGTGTGCACAGTGTGTGAACGATGTGTGCACAGTGTGTGAACGATGTGTGCACAGTGTGTGAATGATGTGTGCACCATGTGTGCACAGTGTGTGAACCATGTGTGCATCATGTGTGCACAGTGTGTGAATGATGTGTGCACCATGTGTGCACCATGTGTGCACAGTGTGTGAACCATGTGTGCACCATGTGTGCACAGTGTGTGAACGATGTATGCACCATGTGTGCACAGTGTATGAACGATGTGTGCACCATGTGTGAACCATGTGTGCACCATGTGTGCACCATGTGTGCACAGTGTGTGAATGATGTGTGCACGATGTGCGAATGATAAAAACTTGGACGATCATTGCTTGCGCACGATGGACGACTGTTGGGCGATTACAATCGTGGTCAGTGTAAATTGAGGAATGCCTTAACAACATATACAAGGTTTTTTTAAACAAATGAACTTGATGTTTAAGTATTTTTTCTATATTATAGCTACATATAAGCTATAAGCTTATCTTTCTGTTTATACTTTCTTTAATTCAGAAATTGTGTTTTCAGTGTTTTTTAAACGACCTTAATCAACACATGTAAAATTTCAACACAGTTACGTATACAGATAAACATAACCACTTTGTACGTGTACCTGGACCGTAGTTTTGCCCCACCCGGGGCACTTATATAACTCGTTGGATAGGGGGAGGTGGTTACAACCCAGGTGAAGGGAGCTATAGGCAAACCGACAGTCTAGCGGTTACTGTAATGCTGTATAACACGCATTGTAAAATTACACAAAATCTTAATTATTTTGGTGAGAAATAACAGTAATTTATACAGTGTACATTATTACATAGAGCCTTCCGTTATTTTTTCATTCCGTAATATTGATCTACAAATTGTACCAAATCGCACAGTTGTGCGGTGAGAAGCGCATAACGGAGCAAACGATTGTAAAATCGCACATTTGTACGCACCATGTGTGGACGATGTGCGGACGGTGTTTGAACGATGTATGCACGGTGTGCATATGCTATTTTCGATGCGTTGTGCGGTGACATAACTGTAACACCATAGCCTACTCTACATTGGTAAATACACATGCCAGCTTAATTTCACTCACTCTTCAAAAGCTTTAGTAGATTACCAACCTATCAATCTGACTCCAAAAATTATATTGGTGGGCTTACCGTCTGTTGTACTCTTGTTAAAGATAATTTGTTATTACAGTGACCTAGATCAATATTATGATACATACTGTTCTAAAGACTGAATATTAGAATTTTTACATAAAAGCACCACTAGATGGTATTGCATAATTCTAATTTGTCTTTCAAATGAAAAATTGACAAATATTGTTAAATTTGTGAAAATTGATATCTGTTATTTAGTATGTATTTTTTCTATTTGTTATATCTTTGAAGGTCATAGGGGTCAAATATGTTTAAACCTTTGAACTACTTCTTCTGAATAACTTAGACATATATGGTGATGATATATTGTCAGTAGCATGCTGTGATGTGGTGTGATAAACCTTCCTCATATAAATGACCTTCCAATAAATGACCTGACCTACTTTCAAGGTCAAAGGGGTCAAATATATAAAAACAAACTTTTAACCACTTCTTTTGAATAACCAGGAGGCCCTGGGTGATGATATTTGACCAGTAGCATGCTGGGATATAGAGGAATAAAGTTTAATTTAGTCTGAAAAATCCTAAGCCTAGGAGACTCCAATTTATGGAAAAATTTGCAAATTTACTCTTATTGAGAACATTTTTCCATTGCTCAAATATCCAGGTGAGCATACAGGCCTCTTGATTTCAAAATCTGCTCACCAGCGAGTACTCTAAATGTAAACAGACAAGCCTGCCTTATATGACGTGTAAAGCACACCGGTAAATATGTCTCCACAAATGTTAAATGATTTACGGTCATATGTACATTTCACTAAATGTTGTTCAGTGTCACTTTTCAGTTTATAAAATGTATCATGTGCATTGTGATATAGTACTGCACGATATTATGCATAATTAGTTAATTGAAATTTTATATTAATAATACCTATGTTAAATGTATACTAAAAATGGATACAAGTGTATATGCAGGGGATTGTTTTTATACATTATTTAGGTCAAGTTTTGCTGTGACTGTTTTAAAGTAAAGTGACAAAATCTCTTTTGTACTTGGCCTCAGACTACACATAATGCTTCCGTTTCCTTGTACGCGAATGTAGTGCATTTCTCACTTTTTTGACTCATTTTTAAATGAGTATGTCTTTTATGTGAGTGAAATGAAACTGTATGTTATATCAAAATGAAGCCTGATCTTTTCTCCTTTATTTAATGTGGTTGATTAGTTTTTGTGACTTTAGTGGAAGGATATGGTATGTTGTTGGGCCCCTGAGCATTTCAGGGTATCGTAGTACAACGGGGTTAGGTTGACATTATTTAACTAATATCTTGACAAAAAGATGGTCATGAATACTTTTCCAGCCCACCACAAATGTGTCTTGGATAGCTGAACAAAACCTATAAAGATCAGGTCTTCATAGAATTTGAAGCATGCTTTTTAAAAGGTTTGTCTTTGGAACCTTACTTGTGGTCCGGAGGCTGCATCTTAGTATTACAACAGGATTTAACTGACATTAACTTTAGTGTACTAATTCATGTTTAAAGGGATATTATCCATTTATAAAAGACTGTCTACAGCTTTTCTTGGCGTTGAACTATTTTAGGAAGCAGAGTCTTGTCACTGTATGGGTCGCTTTTATCATCAAATGTATTATGTGCTTGCCTGTAAAGTTTATAATATTCACCTCAAATATTTTTTAATAGTTTAAGTTCATGTGTATGTATATACTTACTGTGTAATGAAGTTTCATCCAGGGTTATATAACAATATGTTTGTATTAAAGTTGATTTCCTTTTGATCTATAATTGAAAATATACACATAAAAAGCTTTATTTAACAAATATAACTTTCTACTTCTGTGCTTGCCGTATAACAAGAATATTACAATTGAATCAAGCTGTTGAATTTCGTTTATCCCGGCCGTTTTACAGTTAGAGCACTATGTTGGTGATTCTGGTTTTTTTTTTTCATTTTGATAATTTTTTATAAAAGTTCTTCAATGTATGATTTCCTTTTCAGAAATAATTCATCAAAACTATAGTTTAAAAGAATGAAAAGTTATCAATGGTTAGGTACTGTTTTTGGCAGTGGTATATGTGGATCCCAAGCGTGTTTACAAAATGGCTGTCAGCACTGGCTGTGTAAATTAGTGCCAGATATTACTGAAATGCTGCTGCTATAAGATTATTGGTTAACAATTTTACACTCATGTCATATCAGTTATATCTTAAACTTTTTCTGTGGATGTATGCACCAGGAAAAACAAAAAAAAGGAACAATGATAGATTATATTTACCCTGATAGTGAAAAGAAGTAAAGAACTTTTGGCAATTCTACAAAGTTTGCAGCTGTATAATTAAGAAAAAATCAACACATGTGCTCGTATTATGGATGACTATATAATGTATATAATTTTTTCGACATTATCAAGTCCAGAGTTATACATTTCACCATAGTATATAAACATATGTTGATTATATCTATTTTACCGAGTAAAATGTAATCTACCTCTGTGTGAATGTTCCTACGCCTTTGATAACCAAGGTGACAGAGTATCTAATCATTTACATTAGGCTGTTTATTTAAATGACCTTGACACACTTTCAAGTTCACATCTGGCTAATAGTGTATATATCTTTAAAAGTTATCTTCTCAATAAAGAAAAGGTATAGGTTGCTGATATTTGGCAAGTTTCATTCTGGGATGAAAGGCTATAAAGTTTGTTCAACTTAATGTCCTTGTTTGACTTTCAAGGTCACAGGGGTCAAATGTATTGAAATCTTTTAACAGGTTCTTTTGAATGACTTTGAGTCAAGACACTCATATTTTGCCTGTAGCTTTATTTTAGTCCACTTATATAAGGTTACAACTGTGAGATTAATACCAGGTGAGCGATGCATGCCCATTGGGCCTCTTGTTTACTTCTTCTCCAAACTCACTTATTAAACCAATTTTAATAAAACAAGTTTCAGGAAGGTTCCATTAGGCCAGAAGGTAAACCAAAATTGTGAATGATATTACCCGAAACTACTTGGCCAATTTCAATGAAAGTTTACAGGTCTGGTTATAACCCCCTCACGCATTAGGGTAGTATTTTTTCATTTCAACCTTTTTTAAGGAGTTATGTCCTATTGTTACAAATCTTTGTCCTGACATCTCCTATACTACTAGGATGATTTTAGCGAGGTTGTTCATCTGGGCTAACATCATTTCATTTGCAAGTATGTTTTGTCATTAAGAGGGAGTATAGGAAGTATGTGAGTGAACTATATACTTAAATAAGTGTACAGCTCGGTCAATAAAGAAATCACTAGTTAGCCTTCAGCTTACAGTTCTGGTTTATATAGGAGCGGGGGGTATTAGCTAGCCTTTGGCTTACAGTTCTAGTTGTATACTGCTTGAGTTGACCGATTAGCCAGTGAGTGAGTCGGAAGATTCATTAAGTAACTGGTTACTAAAAGTTGACTAGTTTTATAACCTTACTTATCATCTTTGTGATAATAACTTTTGTATTTTTTTATATTGAATCTCTTTCACAAAACAAAAAAAGAGTATATTTTTTATTTTTTATTTATATTTTCATGTATTCCAAGGATTTAATGTGTACTTTTAGTTTTTATGTTAATATTTGTATAAATTATATATATTTAATAACCTGGTAACAAAATTGTTTAAGTCGAAATCCAATTCAAATGTTGTACAATTTTAGGTTGAATCTGAATATATTGTTTGTGTTTAAGTATATTTTAATGGTGCAAAGTTTTGTTTCCCTTAATGTGAGTTTTAGGTAATGTTAGGTGTGGGGGCCTGTGATCCGTATTTGTACAATGTGAGTTAAGGGTGATGTTAGGTGTGCGGGCCTGTGCTATGTATTTGTACAATGTGAGTTTAGGGTAATGTTAGGTGTGGGGGCCTGTGATCTGTATTTGTACAAAATTAGTTTAGGGTGATGTTAGATGTGAAGGCCTTTGGTCCGTATTTGTACAATGTGAGTGTAGGGTAATGTTAGGTGTGGGGGCCTGTGATCAGTATTTGTACAATGTGAGTTTAGGGTGATGTTAGGTGTGGGGGCCTGTGATACGTATTTGTACAATGTGAGTTTAGGGTGATGTTAGGAGTGGGGGCCTGTGATATGTATTTGTACAATGTGAGTTTAGGGTAATGTTAGGTGTGGAGGCCTGTGATCCTTATTTGTACAATGTGAGTTTAGGTTGATGTTAGGTGTGGGGGCCTGTGATCCTTATTTGTACAATGTGAGTTTAGGTTGATGTTAGGTGTGGAGGCCTGTGATCCTTATTTTCACAATGTGAGTTTAGGTTGATGTTACGTGTGGGGGCCTGTGATCCGTATTGGTACAATAATTCCCTAGTGAACTATAGTGTTTATTGAGTTATTGATGATCAATACTTTGTTTTAACATCTCTGTGAAATGTTGGTAATGTTAGACTAGAATTATCTTGATTACCCCACCTATTTTGACAAAATACTTAAGAAAAGATTTACGTGGGATAAGTTAAATACGCATATAAACTGGTAATTTGGCTATGTATACTAGCTGATCAATTCAGTGAATTACAAATATGTTTGAAAAAATATTCTGAAAATGCCAAAAAAGATCTGGTTTAATTTGAGACCAACTATTTCCTTGTTTTAGTTAAATATGTAATATGTATGTACATATAAATACAGTGTTTTGTTCTTATGAGAAGAAATTATATATCTACTGCTGAAATCTAAAAACCATGCACCCTGTAAACAAAGTAGCTACAATTACAGTACATTGTATGTTGTTGATTTTATATTCAGGATCTCACTTCCTAAACATTCCAATAACATATCTACTGGTATTTTATACTTCAATCTACTCGTGTAACATAAGGAAGTAACCTCTGGTAATACAGCTATATGTAAAGCTGTAAGCATTAACAATCAAATCCGACTGAAACATCTAACAAAATTACCTGCATTATTATCTGATTCTTTCTTGTAATAAATCCTAGTTTTACTAATTATGGTGTAGATTTGTTCTATATAAATATTGCACCAGAAACCATGAAAAATTTCCACTTATAATACACAGTCTGAATCAACAAGTGTCTACTGTACAGAGTCTGAATCAACAAATGTCCACTATACACACTCTTAATCAACAAATGTCCACTATAC
>NW_018408794.1:862298-863860 GCF_002113885.1 Mizuhopecten yessoensis | reverse complement strand
CAGCATACGCTGGACCACATATAGAGAACAGTAATCAGATGTGGTGCCCCAATTTTAGAAAAACATAATAGCAATAGAAAATGTTTGTCGAGCAACAGCTTAAGTACCAGGACATTTAGATTTGTCTTCCATGGAACGTTTGTTGAAATTAAGATTACCAACATAAACCTATAGAAGTGATATATTAGAGGTTTATAAAATCATTTCCAGAAAATATGACAGAGAATTAAGTCACAGACTTTTTTACAGTGAAAGAATGTTCAAACACACTAGGCCATAACTTTAAAAACATATAAAGAGTATTCGGGGTTAAATTTAAGAAATATTTGTTTGTGCAGAGAACTGTTGAGATGTGGAACAACCTCAAACTGAAGGTAATGAATGCAATGATAGTAAAACAATTTGAGCATGAAATATACGAACACTGGAGAAACCAATATTGTTCTATAGAAACGAATACTCAATGGAGCTATGAAATTACTATTTATATTAATGTCTGTCAAAGGATTGTAAACCCTATAAATGTTTCATGTATATTGCCAGAATAAATCTGTTTAAATATGTGTGTTTATATCATCATTAGTATCAATATTTACATTTGCACAAGTATACTTGTACATGCTAATATTCTGGTGGTTGATGTGCATGTATTGACTATACGGTATACTAATATTAAGGTATGTTTCAAGAATCATGTATGTAATAGTATGTATGAAATATGGACATGCATAATGTTTCAGAAGTCGCTTCATTTTTTATATCCAAATTCACTTTTCTCAGCTGTCTCTTATTTTTTATTTTTTTACAATCTTTATATATTAACATACATTTATTAAGGTATGTTTCAAGAATCATGAATGTATGTATGAAATATGGACATGCATAAGGTTACAGAAGTTATTTAGTTTTTGATATCCAAATTTACCTATCTTAACTATCTCTTAAAATAGAAAGTTTTACGATCTTTACAAATATTAACATACTTTTGTGTAATAAATTAACGACTTTAAGCTGGTCTATATCCTGACCTGAACCAGTGACCTTTAGCCTTACCGTATGTGTTGCTACTTGCTTTTATATTACCTATTGTGTATATACATACAAACGGCAATAACAAACTATTGAACTTTGTCACGTGCACACACAATGTAACTATTGAGTTCCACAACTATTAACAAGTCTGTAGGCGTGGACCAACTTTTGTATAACCACTAGTCCAGTAGTATAGATTAAACAGAAATCAAGCTAGAAGCATGCAGAACAACATGGAAAGTTCCAGGTGATCTTAAGGCTTAATTTCTTGCCTTTGAAAGTGTTAATTCAAGTATTCGTGAACCACGTGTTAACCCTATGTTGATCTTGACAATGACTAGGCACATTTTTCTACCAAAATAACTTTAATAGTTAGAGTTAAATATTGAGAGTAAGATGATAATCCACTTGTAACAGGAGAGAGAAATTGGAATTGCGGTGGCAGACTATGGTTTTTATACGCCCGTCGAAGACGGGGACGTATTATGTTATCGCGTGAGCGGGCGGGCGGATGGATGGGTGGGCGGGCG
>NW_018408794.1:847356-861549 GCF_002113885.1 Mizuhopecten yessoensis | reverse complement strand
TAATTACTGGAGTTATTACCCTTGGTTTCATTAATGCGATGCATGCGTTCCATGATGTTGTATTGCACTCATTGATCTACCAGTTATGTTGAATGATTTCTCTTTTAATATCAATTACTCACAAATACTTCATATATTTCAATCATACAAACAACTGCTCATTCAATGTGTGACGGGCGTATTATATACCGCTCGCGGTAACCTTGTTGAAGATTACCTCTATTTCATATGGGTTTTCCTTCTAATATCAACCATCCCTTGAACTATGATTTTCTATGGCTTCCCCTTGCCAGCAGTTTGCATATCTATATACATTTGTATGCCTAAGGTTTTGCCCAAACAATGAGTCCACTATACTTCCTTCAATGTCTATACATGTATATATCAGTGGGGTCTGCTGGATAACCCAACTATACGGTAGTGAAGCCGACGTAAATTGATTGATTGATTAATTTTACATCCGCTTCACTACCGAATAGTTCAGTTATAAATTATCCAGCAGACTGCAGACGTAAAACCTGTCAATCAATCAAGTAGGGTCTCCACCCGTCAGGTCATGATCAGTGGTCAAGGTTCACCGGACTGACTCTACCTAATCTTACTGTTCTAATGTCATGGTGTGGTGATCACCCTGCAGTCCATTGGGAAAGGACTATACATATACCATCTGTTGGAATTAAGGATATAGGTAAAGTGTTATGTCAAAGGTAGACTCTATTTCATGATAGATATATCTGTATTTTCACCTGTTGTTTAAAGAATACATGGTCTCCAGGAGTGATTTATTATGCCAATTAGAAAATATAAATTTCAAAACTTTCAATGACAATGAAGCACCCACCTTAGCATCACTTCATTATGTGACTAATAACCAATGTTAGCACAAAAGCTTGGTGTGTACATCAAGTTCAAGTTCAAGTAAATGTTATTTAAAAGTCGGTACATGGTTAAACAAGGCAACACAAGCCTATGGAGGGCTTTTACAACCGACTATATAACAAACAAAAACGGAGGTAGCATTATATAAAACATAACAAGCAGGCAAATCTATGACATTGTTTAAACACACATTGATAAACATATAAAAGATACGTAGTGTGGTTCCAAAATGAAAATTTCAGGAGAATAACTTTTGGCACATACAAATGTACATTCGGGTTAAATTTTTTGGCAAACAGTCAAAACAAGGTGCCCCATGCATCCTTGATGGTCATGATTAATTATATATTCCTAGATAACTTAAAACATTTTGGAAAACCACACTTATCACACAATGCTTTCATTAAATTACATAATTACAGCACATATAAATAAATACAAGCATATATAAATAGCACAGATTGCATAGAAAACATACAAACCAGATTTGAATTGAAATTACAAGAAATAAAACGATGAATTATAAGCAGCACATACAATTTACACAAAATGAAAGCGAAGCAATACAAGTAGCACATACAAATTATTTACACATACACATTTACAATCATAATGACTAACTAAAAGCATTGAAGCAGAATGGATAAAACAGCAGAGGTAGCAAAGGGAGGGAACTCATCTGCAGATCGCACAGTGGCAACTTTCACCATTCCAAGTTTTTATTATTTTCCTAAAATCATTAAAAGAAGTAGATAGTCTGACATGCTCTGGAAGTGAGTTCCATGTAGAGGCAGCTAAAAAACTAAAACTATTTGTTCCTTATTACTAAACTGTTCTGCTTCTAGGGACTTCTAAAATTTACTGTATCTGAAATTATAAGATGATGTTTTTACATGAATAAAATCCTGTAAATAACAGGGGCTTTGTCCATTTAAAATTTTAAAATTTTCAATAGCTACTTGTCTGAGTCTACTTAATTGTAATGTACAAGTGTTACCGTTTTCTAAAAGATCTTCGTAGCTGGAATTAAAATCTTGATATACAAATTTGAGGGCTCTATAATGTACCCTTTCAAGTTTCTGGGTGTTTGCTTTGGAGCAAAAATGCCATATGAGTAGACAGAAATCATTTTCATTAGAATTGTTTTTAATATACATGATTTATTATTTGTAAGGGTGTTACCCTTGTTCAATAAAAGAATAACAGTTAAATCATAATTCATATTTATGACACAAAATGCTTGCCTAAACTACTTGAACATGTCAAGTTCAAACTCAAGTTCTTTATGACCTTAAGTCTTTCGACTCATCGGTTGCAAATATAAAGTGTCCATTTTAAGGGCCTGACACAAACATCAACATTTTGACCAAAATTCCATGTTTTTACCAATTTAAAAAAACCCAACTTTTTACAGCCATAAAATATAAATACTCTACGTTATGAAATATAACTTGGAAACTCTGAGAACTATTCTACGCCTCTCTCGATCTGTTTGTCAATGGAAATCATGTCCAATAAATTCTTGCTTTTCTATGTATGTACTCGGCAGTGCTTGAAACGGGTAAGTACTACAGCTTAAAAAAATAAATCTTCCCCTGCTCCGCTTGGCGGTGAAAGTATAATTGTCCCAATCCTATAAAAAAAAAAGTTCTAGTTGGCAGAAATTAGTATACATGCAGAACTGCTATTACAATTCTAATATATTAGTACCAGATAAGTGCCAAAATCTGTCTTTAAATTTTGGGCAACACCTAATATTAATTCCTGAGTCCCCCGGCCCCCCACCGTCACCCTAAAGACAATACAAAAATGTATTTACAACCAGAATCTGATATCCCCAGACCCTTGCCATTATCAAACACACAGTACATATTGTACTTGAAATACTGCTTAAGATTGCTTAAGCTTGATACAAGTGAGATCAAGTTTGTTTTTACTTTTAGGTCTAGTAGTTTGTTATTGGCAATAATTTGAATTTTCACTAATTGCTGGTTAAAGTTGACCAATGTTTGTACAACTGGGTCCTGGTCACCAGCAGTTAACCAATCCTGTCCGCTACACATACATCAGGTTGTCATGTATATGGTATGTCATAGAGATGTACATATTATATTAATCTTTTGACAAAAGGTCAACTGTGAGGGAAACTTAAATCCTAGTGTGAGATACTGTTATTTTAAACTCATTA
The DNA here is from genome assembly GCF_002113885.1 of Mizuhopecten yessoensis. NCBI lineage: Eukaryota > Metazoa > Mollusca > Bivalvia > Pectinida > Pectinidae > Mizuhopecten > Mizuhopecten yessoensis. The sequence goes on along the minus strand of NW_018408794.1, from coordinate 858,482 downwards.
TGATTTCAGTGAGGTCATGACTAGCTGTATAGATGGAGCTCGAGGTGCATGGCCTTTATTTGAACAGGTTCCATTGAATTTGAAAAACACCATAAAAATGTTGTTTGAATACTCCTTCAAGGGTCACTGGCCTAGTAAACATTAAACACATGTCACAGCTCTTGTTCAGCTAAATAATGCAAACTTAGCATATACTATTTCATGTTGAAGATATTTACAAAGTATTATATTTACACACTTATTTAAAGGCCAACTTTGCTAGTTTTAATTATGGTTCATAGAGCAATAAACAATAAAACAAGCTTAAATGACTACCTCTATTTCGTGACTCACTGTCTTCAGTGAACATTTTCAAATTCTCTCATTCATTTGAACATTACTGATTAAGCTAATTCACCCCTGAAAACACATTTGAACTCTTCAATTTCAAAGGTTAGAAAAGTAAATTATGAAATTTCAGGGTTGAATGAGTTAATGGGTTGAAGTGACCACCTGTTTAATGGACTACAGTACTACATGTATATATAGCAACCACAGATGTTTTGCTCAAAAACAGGTTAAATAATTGTATTTGATAAGTCTAGCAACCAAATGGCTTTGTAAACCAGTAAATGTCATAGGCCTAATTGATATATGCTGACCTCTGAACTCTGAGCTGCTGGTCACTGTCCATTGACTCAATCTAGCTCTGCCACAGTTGAAATTGTAATAAATTTACTGTTTAAGCATGTTCTGTCACAGTGATCAATATGAGCAAGATTTTGGTGTTAATCCACTATCCATCACCAAAGTTTTAAAATGAAATTTCTATAGATTCACAATTCAACAAAATTGTTTGAATACCAAATTGTATCATTAACTAAAAACAAAACCTTCATTTTAATCCTTTCATCCATAGTAAATTCGAGGCCGAGCTGATGTTCTTAACCAACCGTTAGATGTACTTAAATGGGTGTTTTTTGAGTAGAAAATGCATGGAAATAGCTAATATATAAGTAAAAAAAATCAAACTCAGAACATGCTTGTTGCTTTATAATTAATTGTATGTAAGGTCTTGACCGTGAGGGCTAAACTGAAGGTTATAAAGGTCAATAGAAGTTATGAGTGTTTACATGGGGCATGCACCATGAAAGAGTTGTATTGATTCTTTGAGAACCTATGACGGTGATAAAGGAAAGTTAATACCTCCATTGTAACAGCCAGTGTGTGTATTCCCTGTATGTACATGTGTGTACATGTATGTTGTAGGCATATTTAATTGTTTGCCGACGTGTATGTGGAAAAGTAGAATGTGTTGGGGTGATCTTACCAAAAATGTTAGATTTTTATGCATTAAATGATTTTGACCCGCTGCACTATATAAAGTTACCTCCCCTTAACTACCATTTGGATACAACAGTAGCACAGTCCAGCCAGGACACTTCCGCTGATCAGTTCATTTCAGATAGTACAACATGCTGAAGTCCAGGGTTCGAATCACGGTCAAGCCCAGCTGCAGTTTTACACTCAGAAAATTGTTTTTGATTAAATTTTGTTCATTTCATGTTGGTTATTTTCACCCTCTTCAAAAGAAATCGACTTTTGTATCATATTATAATCACAGACACCCCTTCAAAATATGTTTTCTTCTTTAGTTTGTCATTGGGGACACCTATTAAAGAGACAATCTTTAATCTTCTGCCCAATAGCAACACTCAGCTAGTGCATCCCTTCGGCACCTCAGACTAGTTTGTTGTCAGACCTTGAAGGCACCTCAGAGTAGACTGTTGTCAGACCTTAAAGACACATCAGACTAAACTGTTGTCAGACCTTGAAGGCACCCCAGACTAGCTTGTTGTCATCCCTAGAAGGCACCTAAGACTAGCTTGTTGTCATCCCTTGAAGGCACCTAAGACTAGCTTGTTGTCAGACCTTGAAGGCACCTCAGAGTAGAGAGTTGTCAGACCTTGAAGGCACCCCAGACTAGCTTGTTGTCAGACCTTAAAGGCACTTCAGGCTAGCTTGTTGTCATCCTTTGAAGGCACCTCAGACTAGCTTGTTGTCATCCCTTGAAGGCACCTCAGACTCGCTTGTTGTCATCCCTTGAAGGCACTTCAGACTAGCTTGTTGTTATCCCTTGAAGGCACCTCAGACTAGCTTGGTGTCAGACCTTGAAGGCACCTCAGGCTAGCTTGTTGTCAGACCTTGGAAGGACCACAGAGTAGACTGTTGTCAGACCTTAAAGACACATCAGACTAAACTGTTGTCAGACCTTGAAGGCACCCCAGACTAGCTTGTTGTCATCCCTAGAAGGCACCTAAGACTAGCTTGTTGTCATCCCTTGAAGGCACCTAAGACTAGCTTGTTGTCATCCCTTGAAGGCACCTCAGACTAGCTTGTTGTCAGACCTTGAAGGCACCTCAGAGTAGAGAGTTGTCAGACCTTGAAGGCACCCCAGACTAGCTTGTTGTCAGACCTTAAAGGCACTTCAGGCTAGCTTGTTGTCATCCCTTGAAGGCACCTCAGACTCGCTTGTTGTCATCCCTTGAAGGCACCTCAGACTAGCTTGTTGTTATCCCTTGAAGGCACCTCAGACTAGCTTGGTGTCAGACCTTGAAGGCACCTCAGGCTAGCTTGTTGTCAGACCTTGGAAGGACCACAGACTAGCTTGTTGTCAGACCTTGAAGGCACCTCAGACTAGCTTGTTGTCAAGCCTTGAAGGCACCTCAGACTATCTTGTTGTCAAGCCTTGAAGGCACCTCAGACTAGCTTGTTGTCATCCCTTGAAGGCACCTCGGACTAGCTTGTTGTCAGACCTTGGAAGGACCACAGACTAGCTTGTTGTCATCCCTGGAAGACACCTCAGACTAGCTTGGTGTCAGACCTTGAAGGCACCTCAGACTAGCTTGTTATCAGACCTTGAAGGCACCTCAGACCAGGTTTTTGTCAGAGCAGTGTGACCAGGTTAGTCTGGACTAGGTCAAACTTTTGTGTTCATGTTGTGAGATCTTATATGGTACAACTAGATAGTATATGACCCTTAATATAAACTTTATTTTACTTCAACTTATATTAATCACTCTTGTTGGCGCTCTGAGTGTTATAATATGGGAGGAAACCAGCAGGGTACCTGAAGAACACCAACATGAGTTGGCAGGTGACCCAATACCTTTTCACATCCAATCGAGGAATGGAATCCCGGCCGCCTTGGTGAAAAGCCACTGCTCTATATACAAAGTGGGCATTTCTGATACTTCTACACTAAGAAAGAGAGCACCGGTGTGGCAACCTTTGTGGACAGCTATTATGGCTTACCTATAATCCATACATGTATATTCAAATATGATTGAGAAAGGACGTACTCGAGTGTATAAGCCACCTTTTTAAAAGAGAAACTAGCAAATAATCTCTATTGTGAAATTTGAATGACAGCAAATCCATGGAGCACGGACCTTTAAAATACAATAGAAAAAAGGCAACGATGAGCCACCTTAAGGTTATCAATAGTGTATTATATTTGTTGAGGGGAATCCCTGATGTGTATAAATACCAGTTACCTGTAAACTAGCTACCATTACAGGTGTACAATATAGGACTAACAAGCCGGTATACAACACGAGGGTATACATATTACAAGGTAAATTTGGATCTGCTTACAAAAATTAATGGTTCTGGTATTTGTACTTGAGACACACCACAATCTTTACGAGGATTCCACTCATCTATTTTTGATGTTTTTCAGGCAGAACGCTACAGTACTAACGCATTGATTTGAGTGGAAACAAACTGAGAAACATACTAAGGTAAGAATTTAACACTATTAGTCGTAATGTTACAATGAATTTGACAACAAATTCTTTGTCAAATTCATTGTTTGAAATAATTGTAGTGTAAGAGGAATTTGAAAGAAAAGGTTTTGATGACACATTTAATGTGAAGAAACCAGTCAACTACAGATTAAAGCCGTGAAATGTGGTTAGACATTGTTGTGGTCCCTCACAACTGTATCCATAATACTGAACACTGAAAGAAGAAACATATAGAAACGTATCCACATTTAACTAGAATTATTATATAGAGGTTTATTGTTGGTATTATTTATTATTTCAAAATGATGAAATCCAAAGCTATCCTGTGTGTAAACAATGAAGATTGAACCTGATCGCTATAGATTTGAAGATTGAGGTATAGTCTTCCCTTGTTTGACAAATTTGTTTATGGGAATGGCACTATATTTCAGTATCTGCTCGTTTAATTTATAAAATGGATTACTTGGTAAGACAATGTAAAGGTTCTTCTTAAGTCTGAAATATGTTATGCTGAAAGTTAAATGTTTTGTGCTGTGACAAGATAGTCATAGTGTAATCAATAACAGTTGGGATATTTATAGGAATCAGTTGGTCCTCTTGGTCTTGGAAAAACTTGTGCCTGCTAAAGAATGGGTTACTGTACCGGTGATGACACTGTCTAGGAATGTTAATAAATCGACAATCAGATTTAAAATAACACACATAAAGGAACAGGACTTGGGCAATATGACCCTAGTATTCACGGTGAAATTAGGGGTTCAGTTGAGAGTTTGAAAGGTAGTAGGATTTTTATTGGTGTACCTCTTGACATTGAGATCAGTCTGTTTTAAAACTTTAAAAGGGGTTTTAAATTCATTGTATGGATATTATTCACCTCTTGGCAGGCTTTATTGTTTCAATGTGTTGCAAGGCTTTATATGTTTTTAGCTCACCTGGCCGGAAATGTTTCATTTTCTAACTCTTGGTTATCTTTCCTAGCTTTTACCTCCTAGCACTTCTACATAACTACAGCACTAGGCATGGTAACCACTTTTACCTCCTAGCACTTCTACATAACTACAGCACTAGGCATGGTAACCACTTTTACCTCCTAGCACTTCTACATAACTACAGCACTAGGCATGGTAACCACTTTTACCTCCTAGCACTTCTACATAACTACAGCACTAGGCATGGTAACCACTTTTACCTCCTAGCACTTCTACATAACTACAGCACTAGGCATGGTAACCACTTTTACCTCCTAGCACTTCTACATAACTACAGCACTAGGCATGGTAACCACTTTTACCTCCTAGCACTTCTACATAACTACAGCACTAGGCATGGTAACCACTTTTACCTCCTAGCACTTCTACATAACTACAGCACTAGGCATGGTAACCACTTTTACCTCCTAGCACTTCTACATAACTACAGCACTAGGCATGGTAACCACTTTTACCTCCTAGCACTTCTACATAACTACAGCACTAGGCATGGTAACCACTTTTACCTCCTAGCACTTCTACATAACTACAGCACTAGGCATGGTAACCACTTTTACCTCCTAGCACTTCTACATAACTACAGCACTAGGCATGGTAACCACTTTTACCTCCTAGCACTTCTACATAACTACAGCACTAGGCATGGTAACCACTTTTACCTCCTAGCACTTCTACATAACTACAGCACTAGGCATGGTAACCACTTTTACCTCCTAGCACTTCTACATAACTACAGCACTAGGCATGGTAACCACTTTTACCTCCTAGCACTTCTACATAACTACAGCACTAGGCATGGTAACCACTTTTACCTCCTAGCACTTCTACATAACTACAGCACTAGGCATGGTAACCACTTTTACCTCCTAGCACTTCTACATAACTACAGCACTAGGCATGGTAACCACTTTTACCTCCTAGCACTTCTACATAACTACAGCACTAGGCATGGTAACCACTTTTACCTCCTAGCACTTCTACATAACTACAGCACTAGGCATGGTAACCACTTTTACCTCCTAGCACTTCTACATAACTACAGCACTAGGCATGGTAACCACTTTTACCTCCTAGCACTTCTACATAACTACAGCACTAGGCATGGTAACCACTTTTACCTCCTAGCACTTCTACATAACTACAGCACTAGGCATGGTAACCACTTTTACCTCCTAGCACTTCTACATAACTACAGCACTAGGCATGGTAACCACTTTTACCTCCTAGCACTTCTACATAACTACAGCACTAGGCATGGTAACCACTTTTACCTCCTAGCACTTCTACATAACTACAGCACTAGGCATGGTAACCACTTTTACCCCCTAACACTTCTACATAACTACAACACTAGGCATGGCAACCACTTTTACCTCCTAGCACTTCTACATAACTACAGCACTAGGCATGGTGACCATCTTGCAGGTATCAGATGCATTACCAAGTTTTATCATAAATCATTGCCACACTCAGTTATTTCTCTTTGGAATAATATTTCAATTGTAACAATCCTAGTCGCCACAAACTTCAAAGCCTATCTAGACATAAACTTGAGGTAACGCTCCTCTGATATTGTTATGTAGGATCATGATCAAGACGATGTCATATATATCACTTAATCAGAAATATTGTTGAAAATCCAATGTGTTCCTGTGGAAATTCTGTTGAAGACATTTCCTGCTATTTGCTGCTTTTTTTTATTATGAATAACTGACTCCCTTGCAGCTCCAATTCAGTATTAGTTTACTACTACATGTAGTTGGTGATGTGTCGTTAAATGTATAATGAAAAATTTAAATACATATTTACAATTCCCAGTACTCCTTAAGTCCTGCACAGATTTGAATGATACTTGGTACGCACAACTCTTACATAGAAAGGATACAAATAAAGAGTTACCTCTTGAGTTTAAGTAGGTGTTCCCCTTTGTTTAAAGATATTTTTAACCGTACTACTTCTAAATTCTCAGAACTAATTTGTAGGATGCTTAGTAAACAAAAACCATACATCAAAGGGGTAGGAATAAAGTATATGAATTGGCATCATGTCACTGATATTTATTACGGTTTGCCCCTTTTCTAAAAAATTGTTCGCACTTGTCCTCCCAATGTACAGCACCAATTTTAAAGATACAGAACCTTTACTGCAAGGGAATGTAAAGTGTATAAATATAAATACAAATGTATGTGCTACCTTGTCTATTTGCAGAGTTATGCCCCTTAAGATGTTCTTTGTTCTATAGTTCTTGGCACATGACATAGGTATTATATAAGTCTTTGTCATTTTTTTGGTGACAGTTCTAGGTATAACATATGTGTAAAATTAAGATAACAATGCTTTATAGACCGCAACAAGAAAAAAGGTTATTTTCATTTTTGTGGGTAGACACTCGGTGCATTTGTTGCTTACCTTTAAGTAAAGAAAGAAAGGTATAGTTGATTAAACCTTCTGTCTGAGACATGTAATACACCGAGCAGTCTGAGAAATGTAATACACCGAGCAGTCTGAGACATGTAATACACCGAGCAGTCTGAGACATGTACTACACCGAGCAGTCTGAGACGTAATACACCGAGCAGTCTGAGACATGTAATACACCTAGCAGTCTGAGACATGTAATACACTGAGCAGTCTGGAATGTTGTTATTGTGCAGACTGAGACTGCAGTTGAATGGGCTGTGAAATTCATGGAGAAAACGTGATTTTTTTGCAATATACTTGAACAAAGGAAAATCACAACAGTATGGTCCTTTATGTACAAAATTGCATTATCAGAGGATGCTGTGAGCCATGAATTTCTGGAATAAATTAAAGGCAGAAAGTGAGAATTTAAAATACCTGTGTGGGTATTGATAAAAAGAAAGATTATTGTGAAGATGTAGCTCTGTCAACCAGGAGGTATAGAGCACACTCGGGTGTGTGATATGGATTCGCCCCTGTTGTTGGGAGCACCTGTGACTGACATCTTTAACAAAGCTTGAAGGATAGAGTATAATATGGTTTGGATGGGATATTACTGTTTCTGAACAGTAGTTGTTAAAGTGGTTGGCACTATAAATGAGCTGTTAGAAATTCAAACACATAACAATAAGAACATCTATACTACTTCCGTCATACAAACACACGTTTACAGAGATACTGAAAGGAATCATGTTGTAAGATGCCCGAGTAATTGTACTGTAACAATATAACAATACTACTTTATTGATCTATATTTATAACATTGATAACAGTACCTTAAATTACATAAAAGAGACAAGTTACTGCCCTTTGAGCACTCTTCCATAATACACAGAACAACGAAAGCATGGCAGAGCTTTCAGGGGCTTCTGCTGCTTTTAAATCGCCAGTGTTGCAATCTTTCTTGTTTCCATTGTTTCTATAGTTTACTATTAATGTCTTGATCAATGTACAAATATATTTGAAATAACAGAGCAAGCAAACAGTTTGGCCATTGCTCAATTTGTTTTTCGTTCAGCTTTAATACCATACATCCAAACTGTATTTATGTAAGGAGTTTTAAGTATTCCATTCTTGAAACGATGCCACCGACAAGCTTTCTTACAAAACTTTCCATGTGTACTTTAGGGATATACTAACTATTCCGCTAAATCGACTAATGGATCAATTATATAATATCAAAACACATGACATTGTTATTAGGGATATACTAACTATTCCGCTAAATCGACTAATGGATCAATTATATAATATCAAAACACATGACATTGTTATATTTCAAAAATCAGTAATCGACACAGCATCAACTTGTCATCCTGCCACCACAAAAGGTTTAGGAAATATAGCATTCTTTCTATAGGTATGTATGTATATTAAGGTTTTTGTCATCATCCTAGCAACTGAACCGAATTTCATGAAACTTGATAAAATTGTTTAGTATCTCAAAGTTTTTGAATGAGATCATGTTTTAGGGTTCTATGCTCAAGGTCAAGGTTGTGGTATAATAAAGAGTATCTGCAGCAGTCTGGATTGAATTTATGCTGTTGTAACAGGAAAGAGAATAGTGTGCTTCCACCAGGGATCAAACTCTCCGCCTCGATCTCCAGGTTCCTAGTCGTACGCTCTACCACTGAGCTAAAGGGAAATTCCCTCTAGCTCGAAGCTAGAAGGAGACCATAATCCTATGTACAAATAAAATCTGCCACACCATGATATAACTTGATATAACTATGTCTTTGATTTAACTGGATTGTATGGTATCAATTACTACGTACGTATATGCTATCCATTCAATAAAATCCATACTGTGTAATAATTGTTTGCAAATTCAACAGAACATTCCAATTTGGTGGTTGCTGTTTTAACTCCCCTACTTAGCGAAGAGTGGTATATAGAATTCACTTTGTCGGTGCATGTGCGTAGGTGTCTGTGGAATGATATGATCAAGTTTACACATGATTAGATTTTGTTGGTCACCGCTGGCGCTCAAGGTTGAATGGTCACACTTGACCAACTTTTGAAGTAAAAAGCTTGTGTAGATGATTTCTCATGAACCCCTTGAACAGATTTAAGTATATTTACACTCTATATTTAGTTTAGAAAAATCAAGTGATTATTGTCATTATAGTCAAGGCGAAAGGGTAAAAAGTAAAACTTGAAAAAAACATGAAGTGAAAAGCTTGTGTACAAGATATCTAGTTAGTAAATTTACTTTAGTTTACACTATAGTACAATAGCATCAAGTTCTTCATTTGAACACTTGAAACAAAAAAATATTCCAAGAGTTGCATTGGGGGCTGCAGATTAATTTTGGTTTTCTAGTAGAAGACAGCAAAGAAAACCTTGATTCTGCAGGGGCACCACCAGTGAAGAATTTATTGTCTACATCCAAATAAAGAGAGGTTAGATACATTTATGAAGTCACCATTGTTGAAAACATGTTTTCAAAACAGGGATTATATATTGATATTGATATTGTCCTGCATACATCGTCCATTAACAATTGTGAACATAATTTTGACTTCTTAAGAAATACTGAAGAGATTGACTTTAAATTATATCAGGTGTTTGGTGTATAATTATGAAATTCTGACAAAGTGTTGTTACTTTTCATGCTAATCTGAAAATCAAAGATGGCTGAACTGGCCTCTGATTGGCTGAGACAAGTTTTTTAGCTCACCTGGCACGAAGTGCCAAGTGAGCTTATGCCGTGGTGCGGCGTACGTCGTCCGTCCGTCCGACGTCCGTCGTCCTATGTCAATATTTTACTTTAAACGACTTCTTCTTAATAACAAAAAGGCCTAGGGTGTCGATATTTGGTCAGAAGCAAACTGGGATGAAGGGCTACAAAGTTTGTTCAAATGAATGACCTTCACCCATATTCAAGGTCACAGGGGTCAAATATGTTAAAAACCTTAAACAACTTCTTCTCAATAACCAAAATGCCCAGGGTGATGATATTTGGCCAGTAGCATGCTGAGATGAAGGGCTACAAAGTTTGTACAAATGAATGACCTTCTCCCATATTCAAGGTCACAGTGGTCAAATATGTTAAAAACTTTAAACAACTTCTTCTCAATAACCAAAATGCCCAGGGTAATGATATTTGGCCAGTAGCATGCTGAGATAAAGGGCTACAAAGTTTTTTAAAATGAATAACCTTCACCCATTTTCAAGGTCACAGGGGTCAATTGTCTTAAAAAACTTTAAACATCTTCTTCTGAATAACCAAAATGCCCAGGGTAATGATATTTGGCCAGTAGCATGCTGAGATGAAGGGCTACAAAGTTTGTTCAAATAAATGACCTTCACCCATATTCAAGGTCACATGCGTAAAATATGTTAAAAACTTTAAACGACTTCTTCTTAATAACCGAAAGGCCTGGGTGTCGATATTTGGTCAGAAGCAAACTGGGATGAAGGGCTACAAAGTTTGTTAAAATTAATGACCTTCACCCATTTTCAAGGTCGCAGGGGTCAATTGTCTTAAAAAACTTTAAACATCTTCTTCTGAATAACCAAAATGCCCAGGGTAATGATATTTGGCCAGTAGCATGCTGAGATGAAGGGCTACAAAGTTTGTTCAAATAAATGACCTTCACCCATATTCAAGGTCACATGCGTAAAATATGTTAAAAACTTTAAACGACTTCTTCTTAATAACCGAAAGGCCTGGGTGTCGATATTTGGTCAGAAGCAAACTGGGATGAAGGGCTACAAAGTTTGTTAAAATTAATGACCTTCACCCATTTTCAAGGTCGCAGGGGTCAATTGTCTTAAAAAACTTTAAACATCTTCTTCTGAATAACCAAAATGCCCAGGGTAATGATATTTGGCCAGTAGCATGCTGAGATGAAGGGCTACAAAGTTTGTTCAAATAAATGACCTT
>NW_018408794.1:838141-847170 GCF_002113885.1 Mizuhopecten yessoensis | reverse complement strand
ACCTCTTCTGAATAACCATGGGTCCCAGGATGTTGATACTTTGCAAGTTGCATCCTGAGATGAAAGGCTATAAAATTTGTTCAACATAATGACTTTGTTCGACTTTCAATCACAGGGGTGAAATGTTTTAAAAAAAATTAACAGGGTCTTTTGAATGAATTTTAATCATAAATACTGATATTTTGCCTGTAGCTTTATTTTAGATCACTTTTAAGGTTACAAGTGTGAGATTTATACCAGGTGAGCGATGCAGGCCCATTGGGCCTCTTGTAGTTCTTCTCAAGAATTACTGCAGGGATTGACTCAAATCTCTGTAAAACTGTTCTTCATAAGGTTACCAACCAGTGATGTTATATTTTCTGCTGATACAAAATCCAAAATGGCTGAAATGACCTCTGATATGTTGAGATTCTTTTTCTTTCAAGAACAGCTGCAGCGATTGACTCAAAACACTTTACAAATTTTCCTCAGTAGGTCACCAAGCAATGTTCTTACTTTTTGTGCTGATCTAAAAGTCCAAGATGGTCACTGGCCTCTAATTAGCATTTTTGATATCTTCTCATGTTGTAATGAAGTCCCAGCTTGTGATTTCAGTGCTGGAATCTAAGATGGGCGCCCTGGTCTCTGATTGGCTGAGACGTTTTGTATGTTTTCTGTAGAACACCTGCAGAAATTGACTTCAAACTGATCAGAAGTGTTCCTGTGATGAACAGGCTGGTGATATTAGAAGTGTTCCCGTGATGAACAGGCTGGTGATATTAGAAGTGTTCCTGTGATGAGCAGGCTGGTTATATTAGAAGTGTTCCTGTGATGAACAGGCTCACCGGTGATATTAGAAGTGTTCCTGTGATGAACAGGCTGGTGATATTAGGAGTGTTCCTGTGATGAACAGGCTGGTGATGTTCCTGTGATGAACAGGCTGGTGATGTTACTGTGATTAACAGGCTGGGGATGTTCCTGTGATGAACAGGCTGGTGATGTTCCTGTGATGAACAGGCCGGGGATATTAGAAGTGTTCCTGTGATGAACAGTCTGGTGATATTAGAAGTGTTCCTGTGATGAGCAGGCTGGTGATATTAGAAGCGTTCCTGTGATGAACAGGCTGGTGATATTAGAAGTGTTCCTGTGATGAACAGCTGGCTGGTGATATTAGAAGTGTTCCTGTGATGAACAGGCCGGTGATATTAGAAGTGTTCCTGTGATGAACAGGCCGGTGATGTTCCTTTGAGCGCTAAGGACTCCTGGGCATCTTCTTTATGTTTTGTAGAAATGAATCTTCATACCTGGTCCTGAAATTATCATATTTGTACCTGAAGCTGAATATACTTTTATTGAATCATCAGCTTTACAGTAAACAACAATTTTGATATGTTGCTGGCATTGATTCAAAAGCAGATGCAATTTCTCTATATTAACCTTGCTTTTCAGTAAACATCGTAAACTTACTGCACCTTAATTTTTACACATAAACTGTTACCCTTGGCCAGCCAAGTGTGACCATAGCACAGGTAGTCACACATACTGGTACTTAGTCGAGCAAAGCATTTTTTTACCAGAAAATGATTTTACTCAAAGAAAATTTCCGTGTAAAGAAATAAACTGATAATAGACAACACAATTGTTGTGTCAGACAGTTAAAGCATGTTGGCTTACAGGACAAGACATACATCATATATATAGAGAGAGATCCTGAAGACAGACTGTGACAGGCATGTGGATACGATTAAGTGTGAGCTAGTTCCTTGCAGTGGGTGCATCTGTTGTTCAAAGCCTTAAATTTATGACAAATTAACACAGATATTCAGCTTTTTATGTTCAAAAATATTTAAATTTGGAATAAAGCCTGCATGATGTACACAAAAAAGTAAAGTTATCTGTTAATTTTGACATATTTATGAAAATAAATATTTGTGAAAATATGTTTTGGCAAGCTAACCAGGCTTTGAACCAAGACTGACCAGCTTCATGACAGTCTGAAACAAAACTGTAACCTTGTGGATTTTTAAATTAAGTTGAGGTTTAACTCTAAAATTACCTTTTTTGTGTTTCAGAAGGATAGAATATAAACATATATAAAGCACAAAAAAAAATGTAAATTTTCAGATGAACTTACGGGAAGTCTTCCTTTATAACTGTACATATATATAGCGCCTATCAACTTCATGCATGTGAAGATGAAACCCCTGTATGCAAAATTCATGCATAATTGATATTGGCCCAATGGTGGCCGAAGTAATTCGGATGTTCTGTTAATGATGTTCAGTCAGGAGTGTGGCAGTGAAAATTATGATGAAGTTCAAAGGTGTGTGTGTTGGTTCAGTACAAAAGATTGGGATAGAGGAGAGTCATGTGTAAACTGTCTGAAAATTATGATCGTTAGTTGTTATGGTTGATTGATTGTTCAGAAGAAACCTACGAAAGGTTTTTCAATTTAATTGAAAAAGTCCAGATTTTGTCACATTAATCTGATCTTAAGCTTAAAAAAATGGAAATAACTCCACCACAGAGTACATTAGTAATACTATTTGAGGGACCATATGCCCTTAAGATGTAAAAATTAATTGCTGTAGAATTGGGACTGGGAGGTTATTATTAGTACAAGATCTTTATTGATTGCTCCAGCATGTATATGTACCTGGCCAAGGTGAGTGTTTAAGAGACTATTTGTATGTACTAGTATGGTAAGGCTGACTATAGATTAATGATATTCATTTCAGCTGTGGTACAGAAATTAGATGGTTGCTCACATATTCAAAGAGGTGTTAAGTGTACATACAGGTTGCAGTATGAGGGTGGGGATTGTGGTAGAATAAAGACGGTACAAAATGAGGTCAGGAATGGTGGTAAGATAAAGGTGGTAAAGGACGAGGGTGGGGATGGGGGTAGGATAAAGGTGGACAGGAAGAGGGTGTGGATGGGGGTAGGATAAAGGTGATACAGGACGAGGGTGAGGATGGTGGTAAGATAAAGGTGGTACAGGACGAGGATGGAGATGATGGTAAGATAAAGGTGGTACAGGACGAGGGTGGGGATTGTGGTAGAATAAAGACGGTACAAAATGAGGTCAGGGATGGTGGTAAGATAAAGGTGGTACAGGACGAGGGTGGGGATGGTGGTAAGATAAAGGTGGTACAGGACGAGGGTGAGGATAGGGGTAGGATAAAGGTGGACAGGAAGAGGGTGAGGATGGGGGTAGGATAAAGGTGATACAGGACGAGGGTGAGGATGGGGTAAGATAAAGATGGTACAAGGCGAGGGTGTGGATGGGGGTAAGATAAAGATGGTACAAGACGAGGGTGGGGATGGGGGTAAGATAAAGGTAGTACAGGACGAGGGTGTGGATCGGGGTAAGATAAAGGTGGTACAAGACGAGGGTGTGGATGGGGGTAAGATAAAGATGGTACAAGACGAGGGTGGGGATGGGGGTAAGATAAAGATGGTACAAGACGAGGGGGGGGATGGGGGTAAGATAAAGGTGGTACAAGACGAGGGTGGGGATGGGGGTAAGATAAAGGTGGTACAAGACGAGGGGGGGGATGGGGGTAAGATAAAGGTAGTACAGGACGAGGGTGTGGATCGGGGTAAGATAAAGGTGGTACAAGACGAGGGTGTGGATGGGGGTAAGATAAAGGTGGTACAAGACGAGGGTGGGGATTGTGGTTTAGAGTTAGGAATAACAGGTGGGTAGGGAAAGATAATTGTCAGTGATCAACTAGAGAAGAATATTACAGACACTTTCCTGTAACTGTTGTGGAATTCTGTAGATAAACCCTGGTTTAACTCTATCATTTTCAATTCTGATGTTAGTAAGGGGTGGTTCTCAAATACTGTTTATATTTATATCAAAGAGATTAAATATTACTGAGCATTTCAAAATAGCAACTCATTGTAGCTTTATATCACAGAGATTAAATATCCTTCTGGTTATGGCAGACGTTCAATGCCAGTATTTATACTGCATTACTTGTACCTGTGGATACCTGTAGAGCTAGGGTAAAACTCATTAATTGATTGATTGTTCCAGATTAACACCTTAGTTCCAGATATGCACCATTCCAGTTTGTGACATCAAATGGTTATAATGACTCGGCTATGTGATTGTACAGATATTGTATTTACCACAGCAAATGTTTTGTTATAAGCACATTAAGAGGATTTACTGGGGACTACAATAGGGTAGTAGAGGGGTAAATGTATATTATAGATTTTTACAAAATGAGGTGAACGTGTACAGACAGAAGTTGGGTCAAATGAATTATAAATAGAAACAGTCTTTAAGCTCTTGTTGTTAATATGAAAGGTTGGTGTGTAATAGTAAAATGCAATGTATGAATGGGTGGCCGTGGTTAACAACGCTTGTAATGAATAATGTATTCTATTGTTACAAAGGGGTGGTCCCTAAATAGGACCCAACTCTTGTAAAAAATAGGAATATGTCTAGGATCAATTTCAGTACACAATGTTGATCATCTATGCAAGCGGAGTTACTTCAGGAGGTAAACAAAACCTATATAGCTATCTGTGTTACTTCAGGAGGTAAACAAAACCTATATATAGCTATCTGTGTTACTTCAGGAGGTAAACAAAACCTGTATAGCTATCTGTGTTACTTCAGGAGATAAACAAAACCTGTATAGCTATCTGCGTTACTTCAGGAGGTAATCAAAACCTGTATAGCTATCTGTGTTATTTCAGGAGGCAATCAAAACCTGTATAGCTATCTGTGTTACTTCAGGAGGTAATCAAAACCTGTATAGCTATCTGTGTTACTTCAGGAGGTAAACAAAACCTATATAGCTATCTGTGTTACTTCAGGAGGTAAAAAAACCTATATAGCTATCTGTGTTACTTCAGGAGATAAACAAAACCTATATAGCTATCTGTGTTATTTCAGAGAATAAACAAAACCTGTATAGCTATTTGTGTTATTACAGAGTAAACAAAACCTGTATAGCTATCTGTGTTACTTCAGGAGGTAAAAAAACCTGTATAGCTATCTGTGTTACTTCAGGAGGTAAACAAAACCTATATAGCTATCTGTGTTATTTCAGAGAATAAACAAAACCTGTATAGCTATTTGTGTTATTACAGAGTAAACAAAACCTGTATAGCTATCTGTGTTATTACAGAGTAAACAAAACCTGTATAGCTATCTGTGTTATTACAGAGTAAATCAAAGTACTGAAAGTACTGAAAGCTAAGGCAAAAGATATATATATATTATTTTTGGAATGGAGAACAAAATAAAGACGAAGTTCCCATCATATTGTACAGAAGGATTTACTGTTAATTTGTTATGAATCAAAGTTTTATGTAAAAGTGTACCACTGTGAAGTTATTCTTCTTGTGTGTACAGTATATCTTTATAGGTTTGTCAGAAGAGTGGTACCAAGTTTCCTCTAGAATATATCATTTTAAACCTTTGGATAATTAATTTGCATAGGAATTTGGAATTGCTTCCCTTTGTCCATACAATGTATTTCATAGAACATTAAAAACTGAAACTGGCATTTACCCCTTTGACCAATACCTGATTATTTTAAACCATTGAATAGATTATGCACAGATTGTGAACATCTTTGAACTTTGCCTTTGTTGTTGAATAAGATATCAACCCTTGCCTTATCTAACAAAGTTACTTGGCATAAAACCATTGACCAATCAGAGTACAGTATGCTAATTAATTAGGCATGGATTTCACTCAACTTTGAACTTATCGTCTAAGTTTGTATATTGATCAATATATATTCAAGCAAGTTATCTTGTAAAGTGTGCACATCGACCAGGGTTGGCATGCTTTTTAATACGTGTGAATTTTGTTCAAGTTTCAATTTTGCATCAGTCAGTGTATATTGTTACAGAACAATATTTATAAGGATGTTTACTTGCCGAAACTAAATTGTGGATAAGCAAGTGGATTACTGCTACCCATAAATTTACAAGTCTCTCAATAATTTTGAAAAACTTTTAAATAAAGTGTTTTACATATTCACTGCAGTGAAAAGGTCTCTTCTTATGAAAAATGGAACTATTTTGAATCTGTGTTCCCATGAACAAATAATATAAAAAGCACTCTAATTCAATATGATACATTGTTGTATGTTTCAATATTGAATAAGATAAACAAAATATAAACATACATACTCACACACACACACAAGATTAGGAGAGTTACATTATTTTCCCTCTATTTCCATTGCATAAATTCTTCACAAAGAAAACAACAACTTTATAGCATATGTTCAGCTTTATCATCTTCATAGGCTAGCATTTGAAATAAGATGCACATATTAATTTCAAATACATTTCAAAAGAGTACTGCAAATGTACCAGCTAGAACACATACTATGTTATTACAGTTGTCATGATTGTTGGTTTCAGAACTGATAGCATTGTGCAACAAATGTTGACAACAGGACTTATTGAAAGTTGAGGTTGCTTGTGTATATGCAAACAGGTAGTGCATGATTTAATGTTGAGAATGATGGATCAAGGTTTATAAAATTTGGTTTGAATACTTAGTTAGGAATGCACTGACAATTTCTCTGTCACATGTACATGAACAGGTTGTGAAGCTGTAGCCTTCACCTTGACTGAATGAAATTGACCTTAAAACTGTCTTGAACAATTGATGTATGAAATTTAGAAATGAAGTTTCAAGAAATATGGTTGAAAACTTAAGAAATAATTGCTTTCATTGACATTGATACAATCTTGTGTGCTATCCCTCTCATATATCACACAAGATTTAATATCAAATGTTGGACACAGTAAAATCGAGCGAAGTTAACAAATATCAAGTTACATATTATAACTTTTATTTTATTTTATTGATATTGATCATAAGCATTGTTAAAAGTACAATGTATACCAGGGATCTTACATTTCTTTTACTACTTAACATTTGCGTTGACTTTTAATTCATTGGACAAAAACTAAAAGGAAGCCATGACCAGTATTTCTATCTTTAAAAACATACTTTTAATTTTTTTTCCAATTTGCTCCCACCACCCATAGTGTTATATTGATCAAAACAAACGTTGTTTCCAACATTTGTGCCCTTAGTCAGTAGTGGGTGTTCAATCACATTCATCAGGGTTTCAGCATCAAGTAGGGGCTGTTCAATCACATTCATCAGGCTTTCAGCATCAATATTCACAGATTCAATCTGTTCCAAGTAAAGATCACTGACTTCTCCATTAAGGAAAAGTTTGCGAGGAAAGCATTTGAACTACATTTGAACTATTCGCTGATGGAAGGATCTGTGGACTCGGCTTTCATGTGTCTGAGAGAAAATGATTTAGTCAGAGGTTCCTCCTCTATAAAGTAACTGACAGATTTCAAAATGTCATGTCACTGTTGGTATAGTTCTTGCAGCCTTTTGAAAAAGTTCATGAAGTCCTCAAAGGTATGAGAGAGTTGGTACAGTTCCTATTTCTCATCCTCCTTTCTCCCATCAATAACCATCCCTGTCTGTTGTAATATTGATTGCTTTCCCCCCCTAAAATAGAACATAGTTACCATATAATTTCTGCACCAGCAATAATGTTTAGAGATGATATTCAAACAAATAGGAGGCATAGCAATATGAGCTTGTATAGTGAGAAATAAGGCATTAAAGCTGAGGAGTTCATTAAAATGTTTCAAAAACATTTCAATAAGTCAATCTCTTTGGTAGCAGAACTAAATATAAACAAAATGTACATTAAATTCAACTTATAACAGCACATCATATGGGGGCTTAAGACATCTAATTCCTTAGGTGGTAAAACATGTGTACATAAAAAGGTACCAGTAAAAACAAAACAAAATTAGTTTAAACACACGCACTTAGATATTCACGGTTTTCATTAATACAAAAGATGAAGCAGAACATCACTCTCCCCTGGTTGTTTCCATAAAGAAGAAATTAACCAGGAAACATGGAGATGTCCATTGCACTCCTTTATTTTGCTTACAATGTGCAAATGTGCCTACTATGTGCTAATAAGCTTTCCATGTTATGGTTTTGTTTTTTATGTGCTGTATGCAAATGTTCTAAATGTGCTTAAATTACCATGTGCTGATGTGCTTACCGTGTTCAATGTGCCTATTAAGTGCTTTCCAAGTGATAAACTCTTTTTCTGAGCTTACAGTATACTACATGTACATACATGTTTTTATTTTA
This sequence comes from Mizuhopecten yessoensis, assembly GCF_002113885.1. Lineage (NCBI taxonomy): Eukaryota > Metazoa > Mollusca > Bivalvia > Pectinida > Pectinidae > Mizuhopecten > Mizuhopecten yessoensis. The sequence continues at coordinate 839,003 of NW_018408794.1, read as the reverse complement.
TTTTTCCATGTTGTAATATTTTGGTCTCTGTTATTATACTCATGTTTTGTCTTTGTAGCTTATGTTGTATGTTTTGCAAAATGGACGTAAAATATATATTTTTGTATCTTGTACGTGCTCAAGGATTTTATCTGTAGTTTTTGGGACTATATATAGAAAAACTTTACCCCAGTATGAGGAATTGTTTTACACATTTATCATAAAACAAGTTATGTTCAGATTTCAGACAGAAGATACTCTAAAATTGTACAACTCAGAAAAGGTTGAAAAATATTTATAGTTCATTTTTTTCTGCTTAGAAATATTTAATCTCTAAATTACAAATGATAACTGTTTTAACAGGTCTAGTTTCCGAATTGGAAACCAAACCCTGTCTGACCTATAAATGATCATTATATAAGGCCAATTAAAAGTTTAAAACAAATATTGAGTTTATGCTAACCCCACAGATACTGGACACACTAATAGTAATATGATGTGTATAAACTATGATATATTATACACACTATACTTATTGGTGTGTTCGACACCAGTGTGGTTAACCAGACTTATCTCAGATTTGTGTTCTACAATACCCTTAAGTTTTTATATGCACTGTTAAAGTCAGAACTCCTGCTCTATATTAGCGCAGTAAAGATATTTTTCAAATTAACAATAAAATGCCTAGCTAATACATACCTACCCTATTTTTTTCTGATAGTAGAAACACAAGTAATTTGTTTGGCCTAATGTTTCTGTCATTTCATAATATTTAGAACTACTATACTTGTTTAAGTTTCCAAAACATCAAGTAGTATAACAATTGAAACTTCAATGAAAGCCAACATCACAATGAATCTAATAATACAATGTTTATAACATG